>NW_017307307.1:550875-626823 GCF_000935625.1 Nanorana parkeri
TTTTTTTAATTTATTTTTTATAAACTTTTTAATTTTTTTATATTTATTTTCATTTATTAATTCATTTTTTATTAAATATTTTTATTTTTCACTTCACTTTTAGGGGCTTTGGTGAAATATCGGGAGTCTAAACAGACCCCTGATATTTCCCTTTTAAAATAGAAAAAGAGATTGAGTCCTCAATCTCTTTTTCTGTGTCCCCTGTTATCAATGCACAGGAATCCTCTATGAGTGTTCTTGTTCATTGATAACATGAGGACATTGTGTGTTTACTATAACCACAACTATGAATGAACAGGAGGTGATGTAGATCACTCCCATTCATTCATAATTAAGGATATAGTCAACATACTCTGTCCTCAATTATCCACAAACACTCAGCGATCACTAATCGTTGAGTGTTTGCACTTGCTCTCCTCTCTGACAGCTGTTACAGGAGGCTGAGCGAGCAATGCAGGGAGGAGAGCTCAGCCTCCTGCGACAGCGCGGGCTGTCTCTGTCCAGACACCACTTTGCCGGACTGTGATAGGAGGCTGAGCGGTGTGGGAGGAGAGACGCTAGCCACTCACAGCGTTCTCTCCTTCCGCTGTGCTCAGCCGGCTGTCACACTTTCTCTCCTCCCCGCTCAGACACAGAGCAGCAGCCAGGAGAGAAAGCAAAAATCCTATTCATTTCTATGGCCCTGTTCACATCTGAGCGTTTTGTCGCAATAAGCAAAACGCCTGTCGCTGGAAAAAGAACAGGAGCTTTGTTTTGGCCTGACCTAAAGTAGCCTACCCTCCCTTCTTATAAGAATTGGAACCAACACTGTTATGACAGGGTACACCATACAGAACATGATCGGTACCCCTTTGATCCTTTATTATTAAAGAACCAACATGTTTCATAAACTGCACATTCAAATTTTCTATTAAAAATTACGTTTCTTGCAAAACACAGGAGCTAAAAGTACAATAGGGCAATAGTTATTCTAACACAGCTAAATAGATGCTACAGCATATGCGTAATCAGTATAATTAGGTTGGAATTTTCATACTGCTTCATTAGCATATATTGCAGTAAAAAGTCCATTAACTATGTTCTTAATAAGGCTAAAAACACAGGCTGTAGAACGTACCTTTAATCTGGTATGCTGATTAAATGTGTTTATTTTTGTTATCAAAAGCTAAAGCATCCCTTTCAGAAATGAAAAAAAGGCTGCACGGCCACAATATTATCTGGTCTAATACCTATCATTTTCCTGATGCTCTTTTTAGCTATCTCAGGTCTGCAGTATTACCACGATCTCATTGTATCATTACTGATCTAGACCATTACATGAATTCCAACTTTTCCATTACAGTTCTAATGTGTCATTCTCTATCGTTTTTGAAGTCATCAAAATGTACAATGCTACTCTTTTTATATGATGACTTGCTTAAATTCTACCTAAATTCTAAATACTTACTCAACAATGTCTCTTCTAATGTAGTTCTCTAAGCATGTCAATGTCAAAGCTGTAATGAATACGACATCCACTGGGATAAAGGTTTTGTACTTATATGACACATAGTTCTTCACTCTTGTTGTGCTCAAATACACATGAGTTTTAATCGTTTAATAGCGTGAAATTAAAGAAATATCAGAAATATCTTATGCCATATAAAGTATATCACTTATAGATATGTACTGGCTCGTATCCAGGCCACTATCTGCAAGGACTTTGCATGTTCTCCCTGTGCTTGCGTGGGTTTCCTCCGGGTACTCCGGTTTCCTCCCACACTCTGGTAGGTTATTTGGCTTTTGTCAAAATTGGCCCTTGTATGTACAGTATGTATGCATGTGAGATAGGGACCTTAGATTGTAAGCTCCTGGAGGGCAGGGACAGATGTGAATGTGCACTGTGAATGTGCACTGTGTAAAGCACTGGGTAAACTGTCAGCGTTATATAAATACCTGCAATGAAAAAAAAAAGTACAGCTCAAAAAGTCACAGTACCCCCCCTGACAAAACTTCAAATTTCCTTTCTCCCCATCAGGCACCACCCAAGGTCAGCATCTACTTCCTGAACTACAGTAAGAAGTTGGCCCATAGATGAATTCGGGTGCCTGCACCAGAGTTTTTAAACGTCTTGGCTGTGAGTTGTTTGTATTGTCTCACATGGATCATACATACCCCACCATCCGCCCCAACACTGCTGCTGCTCAATGCAGGCAAGTTACAATGTTATAATTTTACTAGTGAGTGTTCACTGCTTTCCTTCTGCTTGCAGCAGTTTGACAACTTAATTGTCACAGCATGCTACTCTTATTTCTAAACACAATCACTAGGGCCTGGAGCTTAATTTTTAATGATAAATTGTACCATTTCTTATTGGAAATTATAACTAGCAAAAGTGTGCCCCCAAGTTGTAGATGGGGGTTATGATGATGGCAGCTGTGCTGGTGAGAGCAAGTTAAATGAGGTGGGGGGCAAGTGTAGTGGTGACAATAGGTTTGAAGGGGGAGCAGTAAGTATTGTCATGTGCTGGGGGTATCTGAAATGGTGCTGGTGGAATGGCTAGAATTTGTGGGTTGTAGAGTGGTGAAAGAGTTACAGAGTGGTAAGTGTCAGTAATGTTTAGTGTACAATGGCAATAACCGCACTCACCACTTTGGCTGCATGCCCTCCTTAACATCAACAGAAACTTTGTGCCCATGGGTACAAGTATGTATATGTGAACCCCAGAAGTCATTACATGATGGAGGCATGCGCAGGCACATATTCACATTACATGAGTGGGTCATAATGCTTACATCACAGTTTAAGGGGTGGACCCAAGCATGCTTTCAAATACATTACTGTGCATATGTGGAAATACATTCCTGTATTTCTCTCCATAATAAGTATGGGATCATAATGTTACTATATGATGTTATTCCATTTTCCCATATAATATACAGACTCGTGAAGTTACTTGTAACTAACTACCTTTTACCTTATGTTGACAACTGACTTATTGGCTAAACGTTCCAGAGCAGTCAGCCTCTGGAACGCACTGCATCACATTCCAGCTGGCTTCCTGCATTCAGGGGCAGAAGGGGGCGTGGTGGTGCATTGAAGTCAATGGCACCGCAGCAACGCCCACCGCCCACAGAGCAATCACCTGCACCAGAACGCAGGGCACATCAGTGCCTGCGTTCCGGTCTAGTGCGATCTGAATAGCAGCATTTTTCAGATCGCACTGGACCAAAACGCGTTGTGGTGCAGGCTAATGCACTGCGAGCTGGGGGCATGACTGTGGTGCCATTGACTTCAATGCACCGCCACGCCACCCTCCGCCCCTGAACGCAGGAAGCTGGCTCTGGAACACACTGTTTATGGAGTGAACCGGCCCTCAAGGTCCCCTTTAAACAATCTAATCTGAAGATGAATTGATTCTAATGGTAAAATGTATGAATGCTATATGCCCTGGGTAACCATATACATCAGCAGTAGGTAATGAAGGTTTTCAAACCAGTAAAACATCATGTGCTCCATACATTAAGATCAAAACACTCAGAAAGCAGTTTGTGCCATTAATCACTTTGTTATCACAGCTTCAGCAATATGCTAATTCTGTGTGAGAATATAAAGACATACTCACACTTCTGCCTTGGCTGACTAAGAGAATGTAACGATGGAATGTCTAGTATTAAATAGGAATATGGAGATATTGTTGTTGTTTTTTTTCCAAATTCCATAAAGATCTGACAGCTGATAACGTGCTGTCATACTACACGCTCCACAAATACAATTTCCAACACCTAGGTCAATGAAAGGAAAGCTTACATTTCTGTTCTAGTCAGGGTAAGGTTTGCATAATACTGAATTGCATAACCAGTCAGAGCAAAGAGTATGTTTTTAATGACAGGGGAGATTATACTGCTCAGTCTCTGTCAAAGGCTTGGAACATGGGGGAATTTATGTGATAAGGGCACAAGGCCACATAGCCAAGGCACATGCTTATTAACTCTTGCAGTATGGAGCTCAGCTAAACGTTGTGGCTTTTTATAGAGATCTAAAAATTCTGGGTTTTTCCTATGTTGAACTTTGCCATTCATTTGCAAAATATTATAGTCATTTCCCACTTATTAATAAAGGTTTTACCCATCATAATCCAGTGTTTTTGGTTGGTCAAAGATAGTCTTTTATCGGCATCACCTCCATAGGGATAGTGTACACAGGGATATGATTATTGAAGGTCAAGTTATGCTTTGCTTTTAGCCATAGAAGGTAATGTGAATCCGTGGTAAATTATGATATATCCATGGTAGATGCATAGCACACAACCCCATGAAAAACTCTCCTTGCAGTGGGGCTGCTCCTACCCTGCAAGGGGTAAATGAATACCCAGGTAAATATGTTTCATTTTTCTGATCCCCACTCCCCTGGCAGTCAGTGCTCACCTCATCTCCCCTACGTGGCAGCTTGTGGGTCGTCCCTTCGCACCTCACATATAATGCAGGGCTATGGGCCTTCCATATTACTTGATGATGTCAGTGGACCTCCGACCACCAGAGCAGAGGGGGGAAGAATCTGCAGGTGCCAGTCTCAGAGGCTGGAGGGAGCATGTGGGAGCAGGGATCAAGAACATCTAGGTCCTTCTTTAAGGTAGCCTAGACCTAAAGAAGCATTTAAGCCTTGCAGTGCGAGGTCAGCCCCACCGTAAAGGGATGTGGGCCCACCTCCCATCCTTATACAAGCCTGAGCTATACTCTTCAGAAACAAGATGGTACTCCATTAAATGGGGGCAAATATGAGTTTTGGAGGGGGGTACAGTGGTGAGCTGTGGATAGGGGGTGCAGATATGAGCAGTGGAAGGAGGGGCTTCCGGTGAGCTGTGGACAGGGGACACCGAGGTGAGCTGTGGATGGGGGGCACAGAGGTAACCTATGGATGGGGGAACAAAGGTGAGCTGAGGATGGAGACATAGTGTAGCAATGAGCTGTGGATGGGGGGCGCGGAGGTGAGCTATGGATGGGGGGGTGCAAATGGATGGAGCTATGGATGAGCTATGGATGGATGGACAGAGCTGAGCTGTAGATGGAGCCGCAGTAGAGAGTTGTGGACAGCGGGCACAGACCTATTAGCCTGCTGCCAATTGGAACTGGCCTTGCTTGAATAACCTATGCCCCAGGAGTCTACTCCCGCACTGCAAGGGTTAACTGCTTGTTTTTGTGTAGGGGTATTTTGTAAAGGACTTTTACTTGTGTGTTTCCTGCTCCATGACAGGTGTCCACAGCCTTTTCCTCCCCCTTCGCTCTGGCAGTTGGAGGCCCCCTGACATCATCACGTCTAATGAAGGGCCCATTGCCCTATATGTAAGGACACCAAGAGATGGTCCAATGGAAGGGAAAGAGGAGAGTGCTAACAACCAGGGGAGCAGGGAGCAGGTAATTAAAGAGAACTTTACACAATACCCCTAGACAAAAAAAAAAGCAGTTAACCCCTTTCAGAGGGGGTAGCTACACTAGTAGGGTAGTTTTATTTTACTTGGATATAGACTTTAAATAGATGGCATCAGAGCAGTGTAACTGGGCTGTAAAGGTTCCTTATGATGTATGCACATTTTAATTGTATGCAATTACAAAAAAAGACAAATATTACTCTGCAATAAACTGCACTGCTCCGATTGTACAAGGGAAGTGCAGATCCATCACCTAGGGTCCATTTATCAATATTGTCACCCAGGATTTACACAACTTTCACCCAAGAGTCACACATTCTTCTAATTGAATCCTATGTGAAAAATGTGTAAATCTTGGCAAAATGTCATGTGAATCGTGGGTGAAAACATTGGTAAGGAGACCTCCTAGTCACTAGTGTTCAACTATAGAACATAATTCATTAAAATGAATGGCAGGGGAAAAAAGGTTAAAAGGTGAAAAGTTGTTCAGATTAGCAAACAAGACAAAATCCAACAGCATATGGATTTTGTCATGAAAAGCAACACTGCTGTGGGAATAGAATAGATGCAGAATTTGTATTGATAATTTAAAAGAGGTGAGATAAATAAAGGCAAAAAGCAGCAAACTGTCAGTTTTCATTATAAACACAGTCATTAGGAAAGGATTAATTCAATAAACTCAGGAAACATTAGAGATGTTATAATATTCTATATAAATATTGTCTACATCTGAACATGGGTTCAGTCTACCTCTCTAACCTTCCACAGCCACAATCTAACAGGACAGAGAATGTAAACACGCTCACAGGCACTTTCATCCCAGGCTGACCTCCATCTCTGACACTAAGCACCTCTGGGGATCAAGCTCAATTCTGTTTAACGCTCATGAATAATAAAGCACAGACAAACCAATGACATAAGAAGAGCTTCACATACATTGGAGATTCCATATGGGCCAAGCCAGCTTCAGCACCACAATGGTGAGATGCTGAAAACCATTACAACATGCACTCCATGTCAGGCCATTGTGGAAACCGGTTTTAAAACACAACAAAATAAATAAACAAGCTATACCCAGTATTAATGGTTTCTGATCTATATGATAAATAACACTAGAACATGGTGTTTACACTGCCTGCACACACATATACACACATTCACCAAGATAGAGAATGTACTCTATGTGAGTTTATAAATGTGACACAGGCATGTGACAATTGATCATTTGTGTACAATTTTACACACACACACACACATTATATATATATATATATATATACACCCCTATACATACATAATACATACACACTCACACATACACAGAGCTGTCAGTGTCATGGATCATGGGATGTAGGATCTGGTCCTCTATTGTCGGTCGTGCCTTACCTGTTCTCCGAAGTCGATGGCGATATTGGTGATCCCCAAAGGAACCAAGAAGCGGATGAGTGGCCAGTAAGGGGTGAGTGCTGGGAATTTCACCATAGTACCTGTGTGATGATGGAGAAGAAGACAACACACTCATGTGATGCAGCAGGGAGCACAGTGCACAGCAATCCCCGAGTGGCTGGTGACAACCTGCAAAAGGATAACGGTCCGCATGTGGATGTCTAGCAAGAAATGTAAAAGATCAGGACCATCCCTGCCCTCCCACACAGCGATGATCTGCAGCCAGGAGGAGGAGGCACGACACAAATATCTGCTGACAGATATTCCATCACCAGGGAATGAAGAAGAGGAAGAAAACACGATCGGCGTGTCAATAAAAGCCAGCCGTGGAAAAGGCGTGGAAGCCGAGCAGAACGGTTGCGGGTGTAATTATCATTAAGTTACTGATCATGTGTATGACTGCTGGCCTCCTCTCCTCCCCCCATCTAGCGGTCGGAGCATGACAATGAAAGGGGGAGGACGCAGCCAGAGCCTGAGCTCAGGAGGGACACCGTGTGGCCGTATATGGGAAGAACAAGTAAACAGGATGTGAGCATGCTCTGCTGAGATGCCATGGGATCTGGTGCCCACTCTATGCTTGGAAATTAGTCTGCGGCCCATGCTCTTGAATATATAGAAATGTCTATGAACTGACTTAAAGCGGACCTTTACCCCCTAACTAAATATCACATCAGCATGCAGCTCTGCATGCTGATATGAAATCATCGTACATTCATTAGCTAAACCAACATATTGTCATTTACTTACAAATAGAGTTCATCTACTTCTTGGTCCAGTTCTGGCACAAATTATGTAATTGTGCCCAAGGGTTCCATCCTGGAAAGAGTACATCAGCATCTCATCTGTAATATCAGGAGATCTCAGGGAAAGGCATTTTCCTCCTCTAAGATGATGTGCATGTTCACATGTCCTAGTCACATGTGCCAGAGTTCCAGGAAGTAAAGGGAGATCTAGTAACCTGCCATTAGTTAAAATGACCAATGTGAGAAGAATGGGGAGAAAAAGAAAAACAAGGAATACAAAGCCTGCAATTATCTAGAAGTATGTGTTTGTAGCTTGCCATTACTAAACATTTCTAAAGGTGTGTTTGTTGCTATTTGAAAATATGGGTAAAGTTCCTCTATAAGACAAACTTTACCCACCAATTTATTGTCTCCCAAAATAGTTATTTTTAAGGCACGCCAGCTATTAAGGTTGTCATTGTGCTTATTTCAGCCCTCAACAGAATTTTTAAGCCCCCAAATGGCTGATGTAATAGCTGATCACATGTGCAGCACCATGGCGACTGCAGTCCAAATAGAGCCTAAGATGGCACCTTCCTTGGCTGTTAGGGATAGGGGGCGTAGTTTCAATTTATGTCTTATGAAATGTAGATTTCATTTCAATTGCATCTATCATGCATCCAGGCACAGTGATCTATTCCTAACCACATGTGATAGTATCACATACGATTACATGCATTCTGCCACTTTCAAATGCAGCCGCTGTCACCCGATCATTAACTTGAACAGGTGACAGCGGCCGCTTCTAAATGGCATATTTGGGATACCAACCACAAGCGTTCGTAGGTTCTTGCCACAGGGTTCTAAAAAAATTACATAACATTAGGTGTGAATGAAGCCTTACAGTCAAATTAGTTTAAAAAAAAAAACATAATATGTTTTTTATGTTTCCTTTCACACAGCATAACGAAAAATAACTTAAAAATGTAACGTCTCTAGGTGTTTGTTTGGAGCAGGATTACACTGTACGTAGGACACTACAGACAGCTTCTAGTGGTTAGAATAAATACCAGTGCACAGATAATTGCACAGACTGAGGAACAGGGTTTTTTTTTAACCCTTTCGCTGCCATAGCTGTTTTTGCGTGTTTGAGGTTTTTTTTTTTTACACATTTCAAAATGAACATTTTAGGCCCGATTATTGCTTAACACGCCAAAAAATGATAGATTTTCCGAAAGAAGACACCCTGTAGAATAAAATGGTAGTAGTTGCAATGTCTTTCATTGCATGATATTAGTGCATCTGTTTATCAAACACAAATTTTCAGCAAAAACAAGACTTACAGCACAGAAACACAATATATTACCCATTTTTATGTGTGTAAAATATGAAAGATAAGGTTCCGCAGAGTTACTGCAGAGGTGACGGCCCACTCCTTGTCTGTCTTCCCCTGATAAGAGAGAGCACGAACCGGATGAGTACTCATCTTATTATATTGCTGGTGCATGTGTGAAGTGGAGAAAGAATGGGAATATAGCCAGCACTCTTTAAAGAAAAGACAGCAAAACTTTAATGGAATATTGGCTTGATAGACCTAAATTATTTATTTCATATAGACAATGCAAACTAACACCATATAATTACTAATAATAAGTCATAAGATAAATTAGCCTACTACTGTATCAAACAGAGTTAGTCTCTATGACTGTCTTAAACTCTAATCCATAACCAAGTTAAAGCAGTACTCTGGGCAGAATTTGTATTAACCCTTGATATGGGACTACCCCCCACACTGCAAGGGTTAGCTGCTCATTTTGGTCTAGGATAAAAAAAAAGTTATACTCACGCGATCCTTAGTGTCAGTTTATTCTTAGAATGGTCCCTGGAGCCTATGTCTCCCTCTGCTGCAGCAGTCTGAGGTCCCGTAAATTATCACATTCTATACACAGTGTATAGACTTGAGAACGCTGAGGAACAGTCCAATGCTTTAGTGTAGGAGGACACAGGCTTCAGTGACCGGAGAAGCAGGCAGCTGGCTCGAAGGTTCGGGTGAGTATAACGTTTGTTTTAGCACCTATACAAAAACGAGCACTTAACCTTTGCAGCGCAGGAGTAGCCCCACTGCATGGGTTAACAACACTTTTGCCTGGAGTTCCTCTTAGAAAAAAACTAGTTCTCTTCCTATCAAAAGAGACTGAAGCACATAACTAAAAGGCCGTGATGGGGACCATGAATCCGAGTTGCTTCTTCTAACTGGCAACAGTAATGAATCTTACTCTCTTTTACAGGAATCCAGGGGCTGCCTATCCAGACTGTTGGGAACCCGTAGTCAGCAGTTGATTCACGAGTAACACTCATCTGAAGGGCTCAGCATGCACAGGTAAGTAATCAAGCAAGGGGAGAAAAAAGGGGAATGGAAGAAAAAAAACAGCAGCACACACACGCCACAACAAGCAGCTGCTATAACGCCATGTTGGGAGCACCACAATTGCTCGGCTCCAATTTCATTAAGCATTGACTTTGTACTTTCTTTTTATTCTGTGATTGTTTTTTAATATGTTAATATGCACTTTTTGACTTGGCAAGAAAATGTATATTATATTATGTTAATGTTTTGATTTAAGGGACAAAAGGCTGTTAGTAACTTGAACACTCACTTTTCAAGTTGAACACTCACTTAAGGTGCGCATACACTGCACGATTCTCGTACGAGAATCGCGGGAAATCCCGCGATCGTATGAGAATCCTGCAGTGTGAATGAAGACGTGCGACTGTTTCTACTGTACGGTCGCACGTCTTTTGTCTAAGGAGCATGCTAGAAAACCAGCCGAAAATCGTACGATTTTCGGCTGGTTTGAATGATGCTCGGGAGACAAATGCCGAACGGGCCGGTGTGCACACGCGCGCGCTGCCCGTTCAGCATTGCGGTCATCGGAAGCCCGCCCCTCAGGGGGGCGGGCTTGCGATGGTCGCAAGTATGATCTGCCTGTCCTAGATGGCCTGATCGTACTTTTTTAAATTACTTTACAACCATCGCAAGACTAAGGTCTCGCGATGGTTGTAAAGTGTATGGGCACCTTTAGTTTAGTAAATTAGGTGAATCTGTGTTCAGTTCAATTAACCAATCATCGTGGTTGGGTATTATTATTTACTAGCATTTACTTTGCAAAGTGAATGTTAATAAGTCAATATTTCTTGTTATTGAATGTCACCTTATTATTATATTGCTCTGCCCCGCCTTCATGTGCTTTACTGTTCTTGTTATTTGTTGCATTGTGTTATTAATGTAAGTGGTACTTTCTGACATCTATTGGTGGTGTGGTGCCACGGCAACTTGATTATTTGTTCCATTGGTATATTAACTTGCACCCTCTACTGTTTAGAGCTAGTTAGTACAGTCTTAGGTCTACCATTCCTTCTTTTCCCATGTTTCCTCAATTCGTTTCAGTCCATTGCAGAGACAAGGTTTAGGAAAGTCATTGTCTTCTTACAGTTCAAAAGCTGGAAAAAGATCCTCTGTACTGCAATTATCGGAAGTAAACGTTTGTTGGATTAAACTTCTCTGTCTTATTGAAGCATTAAGCTGCCTGTGGATTCTGCCATGTCAGCAAGTGCCCATAATGTCTGCTAGTCAAGACTTTTCAGTTCAGGTCTACCATGAGTTCAACTCAAACCCAGCCTGTTTGCAGTTGGGTAAACAGGCAAAGGAAATTGCCAGATTTGGCCAGTTTACCCGCCTGCCTGAACCTCCGGCTAATGCAGCCAGAAGCCAATAATTTAGCAGCAGTATCACTACTGCCACTAAATGACAGCTTCCCGTAGGTTTGATTCTGGCATGTTGGACCTTGTAGAAACCTGAGCCGTGTTTGCGCATGCAAGTAAAATACCCTACGCATGTGCAGGCATGCTGCAGATCTATGCCAGTTACCAGATACATAATGTATACTTGAGAAGTGTGGACTACATTTGGGAAAGACTATAGGGGAACATATAAAGGTAAAATTATGGATGGACCGACAGGATGGCAATATTATTAACCAATGCTACTTTACTTATAATGAAGTATGAGCTTTATAGTAATATAAAGTTCATACTTTAATATAAAGCGGGCAGCACAGTGGCGTAGTGGTTAGCACTTCTGCCTTATAGCACTGAGGGTCCCTGGTTCAAAACCCAGCTTGCGTGGGTTTCATTTGGGTACTCCAGTTTCCTCCCACACTGCAAAGACATGCTGGAAGGTTAATTGGCTACTCTCTAAGTTGGCCCTCTATGTATGCATGTGAGATAGGGACCTTAGATTGTAAGCTCCTTGAAGGTAGGGATTGATGTGAATGTACAACTATGTAAAGTGCTGTGTAAATTGTCGGCGCTATATAAATACTTGTAATAAATAATACAAATAAATAAATGTAGCCCCTATAGACATATATGTATATGTATGCTATTACAGTGATTCATGTTCCTGACTGCGAACAGTTAATGGCCTCTGTGTGTCCTGGAGGCAGGACTTATGGGGATTGAAGTGCAGAGCTGACTCTGGAACTTTGCTAATAGAGCTCTTGGAACTACACATCCCAGGAGTCTGTGCGAGAGGAAGGAGGAGGGGTATGAACTGCAGCTATTGAGCATGCCCAGTCTGACTGGGGGATCTGGAGAGGACAGTCCTGTGTGTGGCACTGTGTGGATTAGGGCTGCATGTAACAGGGCTGTGTGGTTGCTATTGATGTATTAGGACACACAGAATCTGCACAGCAGTACTCTGAAGGACTGAGGTTCATCTGCGGGACCAGAGAGAATGTGTTTGAGCGCCTGAACTGAGGCCTAGTGACTCTGCAGTGACGGGAATATCGCAGCCTGATCGTCTGGCCGATCCAGCCACCGGAGTAATCCAGCCTGCCCAGCTGAATGAGTGGAGCTGACCGGAGCAGACGGAGATCGTTGCCCAGTACTCTAGACGAGCTGAGACGACCTGCAGGAGGCCCTAGATTTCACAGATGTCGACCTGAAGGAAGAGGGATGTCCACCTTCTGCAAACAACCATCCTCCTCTTTTCCAAAGTGACATTGGAAGTGGTGAGAGGCCGTTGGCCACAGTGACAACTTGTTTTCATATCTGCATTACAGTAAGGGCCCCGACGCCGGCTAGCCTAGAACACTACTACTGGCCAGTAGTCTAGGGAGGGTTGGACATTGTTAAAGGGAGACTTTAAAGGCATATACAGCCCATTCAAGGGGAACAGTTTGGGACAATTACCGTATATACTCGAGTATAAGCCGTCCCGAGTATAAGCCGAGGTACCTACTTTTACCCAAAAAAACTGGGAACAAGTATTGACCCGAATATAAGCCGAGGGTGGGAAATGAGGCAGCTACTGGTAGATAGATACCAATAAAATTACATTAATATTTATTTAAAAGAAAAATAACCTAGCTCTGTAAGTGGAAAAGGGGGTGCAGGGCTACATATCATGTACTACGGATCATTTAACCCATTCATATTAGCAGAGGATAATTGTAAATCTATTGTTCAGTGCACTCTATATGTAGTATATAGTACATGTACATATAGAGTGCCTGCAACAATACATTTACAATGATCCTCTGCTAACATGAATGGGTTAAATGATCCATAGTACAGGGCTACATACAGATCATTTAATACATTCATGTTAGTATAATTGTAAATGTATTGTCTGCACTGTATTAGCAGTATATACTCTATATAGAGTATATACTGCTAATACAGTGCAGACAATACATTTACAATTATACTAACATGAATGTATTAAATGATCTGTATGTAGCCCTGTACTATGGATCATTTAACCCATTCATGTTAGCAGAGGATCATTGTAAATGTATTGTTGCAGGCACTCTATATGTACATGTACTATATACTACATATAGAGTGCACTGAACAATAGATTTACAATTATCCTCTGCTAATATGAATGGGTTAAATGATCCGTAGTACATGATATGTAGCCCTGCACCCCCTTTTCCACTTACAGAGCTAGGTTATTTTTCTTTTAAATAAATATTAATGTAATTTTATTGGTATCTATCTACCAGTAGCTGCCTCATTTCCCACCCTCGGCTTATATTCGGGTCAATACTTGTTCCCAGTTTTTTTGGGTAAAAGTAGGTACCTCGGCTTATACTCGGGACGGCTTATACTCGAGTATATACGGTAGCCTCTTGCACGTCAGTGCTGGCAGCAGATAGCTGCAGCCACTGAGTGGCAGAGTGCCTTATCCTGCTGTTAAATATTCTTTTATGTGATTGTTGGGTTCACTATTGCCTTAGTTGCCTGCATATATTGTGTTAACATTAAATATGCTATAAAACTGTTCAAAGGTGTGTTGGTGTGCTGTGGATCCACGATTTGGGCGGTACATTGGTGTAGGGGGATAGAAACACCCAGTTATTCAGCGGCTCCTTCGGGGGTGAGCGCTACATAAATAATAATGTCCATCGAGTTCAACCTATAGAGATAAAACTCTATAGGCTTGTTATAACTACTTGATTTTCTTGTTTGTGACAGACTATAGCCATATTTTAAGGCACTTTTTTGTATCTGGGTTTCACTGCCGTTATAGTTCCAACACATTACGGCATTCGGTAACATGTTTATTTTATATCTTGTCATGACTAACTATGCAATTAGATTGGCTTTGTAGAATGTGAGGGGTATGGGAGACCCTGTAAAACATTGTTCAGTGTTTGACTATTTACTTTTACATACAACTTCCATTATTTGTTTACAGGAGACTCATACTAACTCAGAATTGTGCAAATTGATTGAACACAAATTCTGTCAACAACCATTTCATTCTTTTTATTCTACATATGCACGATGTGTTTCTACACTCATACATAAAAATGTACCCTTCTCTTGTATCCAAGTAAAAATAGATAGTGCTGGTTGTTTTATATTTCTCCGCTGCCGTTTGTATGACAGAGAATGCATTATTGCCAATATTTATATACATCCTCCATACTCGAATGATGCATCTAACAATTTAGCCCACTTTTTACTGGATAAGCTACCAATTCCAGTTTTAGTTCTGGGAGGATTTAATAACTTTATGGATCCAGTCATGGATACATTTCCATCTAGTAGCAATGTAGGCAATGTAAATTTGTCAGCATTTGCTAAGCTCTGTGTTGAGACGGGCCTCTTCGATATCTGGCGTGAAACACTGAGTTGCAGTACACCTGCTGTTCTAAATCTCATAATACGCTGTCATTGACTTTGCATTAGGGACATCTGAGATTGTACCCTATGTTTCCACAGTTGAAATGCAGCCTGGATGTCTCTCTAATCATGCAGGTTGTATGTTCAGTTTACCTTAGGTCGTCAGTTGTCTCCGGCCACCTGGCGGTTAAATCAATTTTGGTTGACACTAATTAAGGATTGTGCATTATTGGAGGACAATATCTCTTTTTTCTTGTCTGTTAATATTCTTCCATGTCAGTTGTGTGGGACACCTTAAAAGCCTATCTCCGAGGTCTCTATTAAATGTGTTAGTACCGTTAAAAACATAACTAGGCAATGGGCGAGTGAACAATTTATCTCAAGTTACTTTACCCACTTTGGAAGCCCCCATTGCACAGGGAGAATTGGAGAGAGCAATTCATAATTTTCCAAACGGTAAGGCTCCATATTGAGGTATATAAAAATGATAAAGAATCCATTCTACCAGTTTTACTTGAGACGTTTAATGACGATATATCTTCTGCGCTCCATGTACAATGCCACTATTATTGTAGTGCCCAAAAAACATAAAGATCCTCTTCTCCCAGATTCATATCAGCTAAAGTATTGGCCAATAGATTGTCTTAGAAAATCTACTCTAGTATACAACTTGATCAGTCAGGCTTTCTACCTAACAAATCTACTGCTGTCAACATACGTAGCGTTTACCTGAAGTGCATCACTGTGCTGTTCCAGCCCCGTACCTCCTCGCCACTCAAAGGCAACCTTCCCTCACTTAAGTTAGCGGCTAAATTTCAAGGGACTTAGGTGTACGTTTAATAAACTGTGATAAAACTAGCTTTATCACGAGTTAACTTTACTCAGCAGATCTCTTTGTTTTTCTCGGCTGCACAGAGGCTTTTTAATAACCTGCGAAAAGAAAACTTATCTCACGTAACAGCTGTGAAAGGCTGAGATAAGTTATCTCAGTGATCAGTTGAGAATGTGGGGAATGTATTCTGAGCTGCACAATGACATCCTTTGTGATAATCTGCAATCCTCCTGACAGGATCGTAGTTTAATTTGCCAAACCACCCATTAACAATAACTGCACAATGTTCCTGATTTAAAAAACTGCATGCACCCCAAAAGACCCTTTGAAGGGGCTCACACCCTTAAAGGTGCATTAATATACCAAACCTATGGGGCTGCATAAGGGAGAAGCTGAACCCAGGCAGACACTGTATGAATACAGAGTGTAAGGGACATATTCCACTGGCCTGCAGGTTAGAGGACAGAGGACAAAAATAAATAATACCTGGCGATTAGGGATGCACCAATACTTTTTGAGTACAAATGCCAATATGTGGCATTTTCATGAGAACTACCAGGGTTGCAGTGGTTGCAGCTGGGACCTGGCTCTGGCGCTCCACCACTGTCCTGAAATCATTAGTCGATATTATTTTCAAAAAACTATCACATGACAATAAACTAAAATGTATCAGTACTTGTAAGTACTTGGGCTAGTATCAGTACTTGTACTTGCAAAACTGGTATCGATGCATCCCTTTATTTATATTTATAAAAGCAAAATCATACGTTAAAACAGAGATGTACAAATCCCAGTAGCTCCGTGTGCTCCTTACAAATGACAGCTCCTAACATTTGAATTTTTCTCTAGTCTAGTCTTGGAGCTCGAAAGTATCGGTACATGTACTTGTACTTGTACCGAGTACTGTACTTTGTATCGGTGCATCCCTACTGGCGATGATTGCACTCACACTTGATTTTCACTGGTCCTGTGGGATCTGATTGGGCTGAGCTCTATCACTAGTATGATGTTATGTAAGCACCAGGAAATAGATTTTCCCCTCACTTTATGTCCTGGTGACAACAGATTTACACAACTAGAAGTAAGTGAAAATCTGCAAAAGGGGCACAGACAACAAAAGAAAGCAACAAAAGAAAGCTAGACTTTCCCTAATCTATTACAAATGCATTTTTTTTCTCTTTCTGATATTGTTGGAGATTTACCCTCATTTCTGTCTGGTGAAAACATTGTCACCAGTATAGGAAGTGAGGGAAACTCTTTCTAACAAAGACCCAAATAGCATGAAAAAACTGACATCAGTTGTAATAATTCCTTAAACATTAAAAAAAGTTTTCATGCTCCTGCAGAATGGTGCTATGACTGTGAGAATGTAAGGTTTATGTAACTCAGGTCTACCACCTTAAAGCTTTCTTTCACTTGTGGTATGTTCTGTAAAGTACTAACACAGTGGTTACGTATGAGAGCAAATATCACATCAATATTTTCTTTGGACTAGCATTAGGTCATAATGTGGATCATATTGTTTACTAACACCAGTGTTGTGCGGCTTTGAAGCATCCCACTACAGGAAATCTTACTATCACAAATGTCTGATTTTGTGTCTTGAATTCACAAAGCCTCCTCTTTTTACCTACTTTCAGACTTTCCAACAACCCAGCCTTTCCTGTTTCTCGTCATAACTACCTACACATTTGGTTTAGCCGTGCTGATTCATTTGTCACACACCCTTTTAGTGCCATGCTCAGAATGAAAATGTTTTTATTATGTCTCATTAAATCCCCACGGCAGTTGTTATCAGAAAATATAACACATTAATATGTCTGCTTGCTTGCTCAATTGCCCTCAGTAAGCGAAAATATGTACGCTATTCACACAATGGAAGTAACTTTTAAAAAAGAAAGCAGCAAATCTTTAAAAAATAGTCTACTGTTAGGTGCAGTTATTTATTAATACATGCTTAAAACAAACATCTTATTTTTATTGAAATGTTTCAATGTACAAGTAGGAGCACCCACAGAAAAAAAATGGGTGCTGACACTGTCCTTCCATCTGGAG
Organism: Nanorana parkeri; assembly: GCF_000935625.1. Taxonomy (NCBI): domain Eukaryota; kingdom Metazoa; phylum Chordata; class Amphibia; order Anura; family Dicroglossidae; genus Nanorana; species Nanorana parkeri. Next base: position 568,535 of record NW_017307307.1, read on the forward strand.
GGTGGCTACTTTCATTCTCCATGGTCCCTGCGTGTGTTGTAAAGTAGCCACCGCTCTAAGCTCGCTGCCGTGATGGACTACAATCTCACGTTTAGTTTACTAAATTCTACTGCGATTGTAGTCCATCACAGGAGCAAGCTTGGAGCGGTGGCTACTTTACAACGCACAAAGGCACCATGGGGGACACAAGTAGCCACCCTCCAGAAGGAAGGACAGTGTCAGCATGAATTGAGGGATGATTTGTGGATCTACAGCTCAGTGATGCACAAATTAGGTCCTATATTGTTAGTAAAGGTATTTAAATGCATTTAGCTCCTGAGTTCAGTGTCACTTTAAGCAGAATGTTTGATAGTTCAGATGCTCTGTTTGACCTGCCTTCCTTTGCGTTTAGTTCAAATAACAATGGAAGATATGTTGTCCACACACCTTATAGAACAATGGTTTATTTAGGTCTCGTTCACACCTAGGCGATTCGCGGTAAAAAAAGTTGCGCGACAAACGCGCGTTTCAGAAGGCTACTTGGCTGTATCCCAATGGAAACGCGCAACAAAACGGCCCAAAGTAGTACATGTACCTTTTCAGGCGTGGGCCGTTTTGTAGCGTGTTAGGGACGGGCGGGAACGAGACCATTGAATACAATGGGATTTATATTTTTGAGCGTTTTGTAGAGCGTTCGTCGAGCGTAGAACGCGCTACAAAACGTTCAGGTGTGAACGAGGGCTAATACTTTGTCTGACGAAGGGATCCTGTGCAGTTCGGAAACATTGCAATTTCACTTCATGCTGCAAGAACATCAATATAGACTATATTTTGAATATATATTTGTGCATGGACAACATATCTTCTTCTACTATGCTGCGGCACCATCAAAGGGGTTTATTGGTATGGTGTGCAAAGGAGATATCACCATGAAGCGTTCACAAGATAAACACATCATTTGTCAAGCTCACCTGTTGACATGAGCCCCAAGAAGTCCAAACTGTGAAGATGTATTTTCGTTTTTTTTTGGGGGGGGGGGGGGAGCGGGGGGCTCCCAGAGCGCCCGGGAGATTTTTAAAAAATTTTAGGAGGAGAGGAAGAGCCTATGGGACTGATCTAGCAGCCAGGTGAAATTGAGGATTAGGTAAGTATATTTTCTTTATTTGAGATCCTACACCCAAATGAGCAGGTAATCCTTGCAGCCCCAATGCAAGGATAAACTTTTGAAAATCCTGGAGTATTTTATATTGTCCCTCTTTAACATGTAAAGATATACAGAACATCAGTAAAATGTCATATGTTAATGTTACAGGAAGGTACATGGGTAAGCAACATATTTTGTGATATATGACATATGTTACATAATTTTTTTTGTCTTATGTTGTGGATAAGTTATGCAATAATGTGTATCTGTTGTGTATGTGTATGTGTATATGTGTATCACTTTATATTGACATATTGACAAAACAATCTCAGTTTAAAGCAGAATTAAAGTGGGTTTTTTTTTACATACTGTATATCTGCTGCTAGCAAGCAGTAGATATATGCCACAACATAAAAAAAAAAAAAAAATTACAAATATATTTGCAGACCACATCTTCTTGCATGGCCGTGCAGGAGGAAATGTATGTGGGGGCATGCGCAGTCCATATCACCGGAGAGGAGAGACACAGTGGAAGTGAATGCACGCAGCCGGAAGCGTGCACGCCGCACAGACTCCATTGGGCACAGGAAGAAAGAGGAGTCTGCGCTGGAACAGAGACCGGCACCAGCGCAGTGGGGACTGCTGAAAACTACTGGAAGGAAGAAGATGTTCGGATCAAGAGGCATCACTTAAGGTAAGTCCTTACAGCAGGAGGGGGGGGGGGGAGCAGTCGTTTAATGTCACTTTAAATCAAACATATAAACATTCTGTTGGTCTTGTGTTCTGTTTTAAGATAACAGTATTAAGAAATGTACAAACGTTTTCTGAATCTGTATAACAGAAAACATAAGATATACAGATCCATGGTTAAATTGCATAATTAAAAAAAGGTGTAGTCAAAAGATAATTGGGAGGAAGGGTGTTGGAGAGAGAGGGGGTATGGTAGTGAAGGCTCCAGGCCAACTATGGCCAGTCAGCTCCAGTCATGGATCTTAATATTAACCATTTGAGTGTATTTTTCAAATCTCTTTGGACTATGAAAATAAGGATCTTTCTCATTGTGTGTTAGCTTTATATATTGAGATAATAGCCTGCTGTCGTTTTTAAAATCTAACTGCCAAGTGTAGATGCCTTAAAGCTGAACACCAGTATCCTGGCCACTTTTTATGCCTAGATCCCGTCTCCCCATGTTTAATAAAATCGCTGTATAATTTTTCTAATCAATGCCTTACTTTTCAAATAAATCTTGATATTTTTTCCCTGTGATCTCATCCTCTATCTCTGAGCAATGCACTATTCCTGGGCACTGGGGGGAGGATATATGATTGAGCCGTACATCACTTCTGACAGTGAACTGAGCACTATATTTCCCATGAGTCAATAGGAAATGCACAATATGGTGGGTGTATGTGGGCAGAGTTTGGGATCATCCCTTGCTCATATGTACCTTCAGCCCCTACTGTTTGGGGGATACAAAATACTTAAAAATGTGAAAAATAAATAAATGACATTTTACATTAAGAAAGGCAAATACCGGGGGGAGGGGAGACATAGAAGCGGCAGGCACACACCACGAACAACTAGAAGCGCTACCGACACGTTTTGTAGCCAGCTCCAGTGCGATAGGGGTTACGCAATTTAATACTGTATCATAACATGTATGGTATGAGTTATGTTTTTTCTGTTCTTTCTATTTTTCCTTATTCCCATGTTTGAGGAGTTTATTTGTATTCTTGATAGAGTTCTTGCCTCCACGCAAGTTTGTCAAGTTAGAGCTAAGAATATCCTACTACTTGTGTAATTATAAGATGTGACTAACATACTATGCCACGTGAACAGGATCTAGATGGAATTTGTATTATGCACACCTCTGTATTGATATGCTCTGTACTACTCTGTAATGTAATTAATGCTTAAGGCTAAACAATAAAAAATGTTTTCAAAAAGAAAGGCAAATACCTTGTACCTAGTATTGAAATCCCACTGACTGGAGCTCAGTTCTAAAATGTGTACAAACTGTGGTTGATCCTGTCAATTCAACTTGTGCTTTTAGCTGGTCCATTTGTTATGCTTAGCAGATTCAGAGGTTTGTCATTTGAGAAGAAATTCTAAGCTTTGCCTCTATACAGTATGTACTCATTGAAAATACCCACTTTTATTAGTGGTTATTTCCAATGAGTATATATAGGCAACTTTGGATGTGTCTTTAATTATATATATTTCCAAATATGTGTTGCAGTTAAGATATGTAGATGACCCCCGAGGAGCCGCTGGTAATTATGAGTCCTCCTACCTGTTTAGCAGTTACCTCCCTATTTTTCGGCTCCAGCAACACCGACAATTCTTGTAATGAACAGGCTCGAGTCTCAGAGTCATTTTATGATTTATTGCTCAATGGTAAGAAACTCAGGAGAGAGAATACAGGGTTGCAGGATACCCAAAAGCACAAAAAATAGAGGACAGTCTCTTCTCCAGCAGCAACAGTAATAGCAGTAGGACCTATGAGAGCGACCAAAAATAGATTCTTGAAAGAAGAGAACAGCAGGAGAATCTATGACTCTGTAAGAGCAGTCACAGTCCTTGTAATGCACCAAGTGACTTCTATTCCTCTGTGTATGGTACCCAAGCAATGAATCCTTCTTACAATGTCCAGATGGCAGCTACTCTCAACTCCTCTGCGACACACTCCAGCAAGATCCTTCTCCAGCTCAGCCACCATAGAGTATCACATCCAACCATGAGTTAGGCCTCAGAGCCCCCAGCACATGACACATACTGAGGCCCAGTCCTCGTCATCATATTGTCACACAAACCTCCTCCCTAGCAGTCCTGGAAAGGTGCTCCCAAATATTTATCACCTTCCTCCCCATACCTCTGAGTAAGCCTTCTCAGGGATTGGTCAGATGCATATTCATAACTGTAGTTGACCCTCCCACACTGTATGCTGGAGCCCATCCCAGCAACAGGGGGAATCAATCATCCTACCAGGCTTAGGGAAAACCTGCAGAACACAGAACAATTGATGCTCAGACTGAATACACTCCAGCAATAAACACACCATATTTTATAATGACACAACAGCAGAAGGCAGGGTCACTACAGGTACAAGCTTCACCCCATTAAGAATTTGAATCTTGGCATTATAGGCTGTTTCAGACACGACAAACTGCTGTACCTTGTTTTGTTTCCTTCACAGCAAAGTCTGTCTCTGTATTTTAGATGGTCTCATGTCTGCAGTACCCTGCCTCTACTGATTACGTTTTGGAAAATTGACTTACTTATATGAATATACTTTCTCTTTTTGTCAGTTTGAACATAGTAATTTCTTCATGTAAGAAGAAGTATCAGAAGCCGTAATTAGGTATGACCCCTCTGACTGTTTAACCATAAAAGATCTTCCTTGCATAGGGGCCGTCCGAGGGGCTAATCCACCTCTGGTCCCGACATGTGGGTATGCACTGTCAGGTGGTTTCTGTCCCTACTCTTACTAATCTAAAATGTTTGTGGTATTATATTTGGGGAGACACGATTGTAATGGGGAATATGGTTTCTCGTCTTCATTCAGGTAGATGTCCTCTTCTACCTGAATCATAGTTGGGGTCAAAGTACTCTCATCAATCACCTTGGCCATCAACTTTCTGGCATAGGGGATTACACAGCAAACTACTAGGCCGATGAAGATCAGAACAATGAGAATCACTACACCAACTTGGGCCAATGCTTTCTGCCAACCTGTCATCCAATTAAAATATTGGTCCCACGGATATGTGATACCTGAATTCTTCTTTAGTTCCACTGACAAACTTTCTAGTTTCTTAATGGCTAGGGTAACTTTACCATTTGGGCCAGTATTGTCTGGGATGTATGTGCAGCAGGTGCTGGTGTCACGTACCTTAGGGGAGTCTGAGATGTTAAGGGCGGCCTCTCTCACTTTTCTGGTCTTGGGGCTGAATGGGTACAGGAGCACCAGGGCACAGGGCACAGAGGAGCAGGAGTGCCAGTAGTAGCTGAATTCGATGAGCAGGAGCTATAGCAAGAATAGCAGGGTAGTCAGGACAGGCCAAGGTCATCAACGTGCAGGCAGCGAGGTACAGAGGATGAGGCAGGAGGATGGTCTGGAACAAGCCAAGGGTCAATCACTGGAGAGAAGCAGAAAGGTCAAGCCAAGCCGGGTCAAGATAACAGGAACACTTCAGGAGCAGGATATAGGAACACAGGGAAGCTGACGATCTGACAGCAAAGGAGGTTTGTTAGTCACAGCCTTATATAGCCCAGATGGCGCCAAAAACTCAAGCAACACATCGGCGCGCGCACGTGCGCGTGACGCACATGTTTACGCAGAGAAGCTGCACCTGACACAACTCTATTAGCTGCACCATGCGCATGCGCAAACGGCAATGAAAGAATCCTGGCTCTGGCTTCCTGACAGCTGGTCTTATCTATCATGGTGCAAACCCCTCCTTTCTCTGCCAATACCATATCCAGAGCCATCCGGTTCTGGAAAGTCATTTGGGAGGTGGCTTCCAACTGTTCTGCTATTCCCTTAAGTGCATCCCTAGTGTAGTTGACGAACCTCTGTTGGTTATAATAGATGTAATTTATCCAATCTACGTTCTTATTGATAGTGATTATTGGTATCAGGGACTCAAAACCGGCTTTTACTTTACTGGCTTTAAACTCATCAGGGACCCCCCTTGGGACTCCAATGGCATCTATATACACATGAGGATCAAAGCTTCCTGGAGGGGCTTCCCGTTTCCCCCTGCCACTAGACAGTGGAGCAGGGCGTGCGTTAGGGGCCTTCTCTGTTAAGATGTGGAGGGGCATGATAGTTTTGCAAGAGCACACTCCCCCCTCCACTGCCCTCCTAACCTGGTTCTTATACGCATGTCTCCACACAGCCAATACACATCCCCTAAGGATTGAGTTTGATTTTGCGCTAAGTTGGACAGGACACTGCTATAAGAGGCACAATATCCTTCTGAGAAGTTACCCAGCTGCCTTCCCTCCCCTACATAACAAGTGTAACAAGTGTAATTCGCAGGACATGCGTTCTCCTGGCTTGGGTGCCCTGGTTACAATAGGGTATTCTGCCTTCCATCTTTCACACGCTGAGTGATCAGTGGAGATACTAAAGAACTAGTTTCTTTAGTTCTTTAGTAAATGTCACTTTCCTACACCATTATTCCCTGTAGTATGTTGTAAAAACCTAGAGTCCCTTTTGTGAACGTTCAACTGAAATATACTGTACTAGAGTGCACTGTTGTGCCAAACATGAGTCATGTAAAGTGGTAGATATATCTCTTCCCTGAATTTCATTATTCAATTTGTTTTCATGGCCGTTAATTTAGTCTGGACCACAAAGATAAATTCTCCTTACTTGTGGTTTGGGTGTCTGCCTATGAGACTTGGAGTTCCTGTGGAAGGTGTACTGGCACTAAAGACAGAAAAGACATCACCAGCCAAAACCAGCACCCAAAATTGTATATTTAATTTTTTACCTCTTACATTCTGCCTTTTATACTGAAATCTATTGTCAAAATATGCACAGTATTTTTATACAAATGAGCATCATATAAATATGGCTATAGTAGGTTCATACTCGGCAAAGATTAAACAGATGGGCCCTTTTTGTCTTATATTTTTACAGTCACTAGAAAAGTGTGTTTTTTGTTTTTTAATTGCTCACTTTGTATTTCTAGAAATCAGAGAATCTTTGTTGACAGTCAAATAAAAAAAAACTTGTCTTATTAGGTCTGTTGCATCATGGCTTATTCTATATGATCAAAGCCCCATGTAACAGCAGCTTAGCAGAATACTCAAATAGCATTGTTTTCTAATTTAGTTATTTCCAACATTAAAATGAACTCTCTACCCCAACCTGTCTGTCTATCTCCCACACTGACTGACTTTAGGCATTCCCTTAAGACTCATCTCTTCAGGGAAGCCTATCCCACCTCAACCTAACCACTGAACAATCACTTTCTCAAACAATCATCCCCGCACAGCTACCTCCTCCTGTATCACTTGCCCCTCCCTTTTAGATTGTAAGCCATCACGGGCAGGGCCCTCCTTACCATCTTGTCTTGAATTGTATTGTGATTATAATGTCTTCCTTATATTGTAAAGCGCTGCACAAACTGTTGGCGCTGTATAATAATAATAATAATAAATGGTGCCAGACGGGCTATTTAGACTGTGACATCCAAGCCCTCAGGTCTGAGTGATCGTCAGCTTCCTATTTACCCAAGATCCTGAATCCTAAATCCTGACTCTGATTTACTATTGCTGACCTGGCTCATCCTGACCTTTCTTCTGCTATTCTGGTTGCCTTGGCTATGGCTTTTCCTTTGACCTTGTTTCTGCCTGCTGTTCTGTACTGCGTTGTCCACACAGTTTTGACCCCAGCTTGTCTCCTAACCACAAATTTGCCTGCTGATTTGGTACCCTGCTGCCCGCATGTTGCTGACCAGGCTTGCTTCTGAGCACGACTCTTCCTGCCCTGTTTTCCTGCTGTGTGTTTTCTAAGGTCTCCTGCCATCCAGAAGTGCATTACAGAGTTCTGCATCCTCTGCAAGCACTCGTGCCCTTCTGTGCCCCGACACACCTGTTCTTCTGTTCAGGGGTTTTGGGACTGGAGTCACAAAAGAGGGTGCTCTCATGACTTCAAGCTCCATAAGGTACGTGACATATAGCAACTAAGTGTACCACACAGCAAGGTCTTAAAGCCACACTCCAGCAGGCAGCTGGAGAGTAAAGAAAAATCTTACCTTGCAGCATGCTGTCCCCCACAAAGAACGTCCAGCTTCAGGGCACTGAAGCGAGGGAGCAATGCTACCTGAGCTATACAACGCTTTGGTCGCATCAACTGCCCCTTTTCACTATCCTCCAATTGGAAAATATCTAAGGAATACAAGACATTCTGTGAATGGAGAAGGAGAGAAAGGGACAGGGATGTGACACCATCTCTCCTCCTCCAATCACAGATTGCCTTGTGTTATCCAGTTGTATTAGCCAGTGTGGTGTGTGAATGATCATTCTGCTCGAAGTGTGACTTTAAAAGCTGCCCATAGAGTTCAAGTGACCTGATTTAAGAAATTGGTACCTTTTCGTTGTTTACAACTCAGGATGTGCCAGATGTATAGCATATTATATTTTGTAACACTGGAGCCAATGGAAGTTCAGTGTGGTAAACAACAATGACAGATTGCAGCATCTCCTTCATCTATTATTTATGTTGATATTGTTACACTGGGCATGAGTATCGGCAATGAGTGTATAGGTGAGTACAGAAGATGATTTCCCCAATTACCATGGTTAAAATATAGATATTATACAGCAAACACTCCACTGTGCCCAATGTGCAATGTAAGTAAGGACATAATCTCACCAATACAAATGGGTAAAGCACGCTATACCCTTAAGGGAACTGCCACCATCATCATATCACCATGTGCATAATATTGTTATCCGTAGAATGTAGCTACTCCCTTTCCCCCTATACCCTCCATAAAAGGCACTATTGATGCTGCTACACTCCAGTTCAAACTGCAGTTACCAATGCTTTGATGGAAGGTACAAAGATATGATTCTTTAAATATACAGTATGTGTAAAGATATTCTGAACTCTGTTTTACCGTAGGCAAATTAGTTTTAAACATGTCAAACAAATTGACTTTCTGGCAGTGTTTTAAGTGATGTAAGTTATGTATTTAGCCACTGGTCAAACAGATTTGCTTGCAGCCAGAAACATTCTCCAATTTCTTACTACATTACATGTATTGGTTTAGAGGTAAAAGTTTTCATTATACTAATATGCTATGCTAACTTTGCCAATAGACTATGAGTAATGGAGAGGAAAAGAACTTGTGTTGTTAAATAAAAGGGAGTATGTACTAGACTGTAGATTAAACATTGAGTGAAGCCACTGTATACAGAACATTAATTCTCAGTGCACAGACTACCAAATTCTCCAGTAAATCATTCTGTCCACCAACTTGTTAATTCTATTTTATTTAAAAATATTTACTGACTTTATTTTTTATGGAAAAAAGTCTGAGGTAGTTCCTGTTTTTGAGACCCCCCCCAGTGATACCATGTTATCAGAATTACTAATTCAGCAAGCTGTTTATTCCAAATTTAAGTGTAAAGAGAATGTGCTTATAATTACTATGTAAATAATTATATACTGTATATCATCATTTCCCATCTTTCTAAGAAAGAGTAGGGAGTAGGGATTCCCTTATTTAAAGACTTCACAGGGTTTCTTTAAAGTCCATTCAACCTGTTCCCTCACTACCTGTTCTGTATCACATAGACAGGAAATAAGACAAAATATCCACACCAGGGACACAGATCGTATTGAAAACCTGGCAGAGGTTCTAACCTTCCCCACTTGGATTTTGAGGGAGGCTCCGGGCATGAAAACAAACAGAGCAAAGAAAAAAAAACGAACAGAAAATGGCGTGGTGCCCCCCACAATCCATTCCAGACCCTTATCCAGACATTCAGCCTGGCTGGCCAGGAAAAGTGTGTGTGTGTGTGGGGGGGAGGGGGCAACAGTCTCCTAACCCCCCCCCCTTTTGAACCATGCCCCCCCCTTTTGAACCATGCAAGGCCACATGCCCTCAAAATTGGGAGGGTTCCTTTCCCCAGCAATGCATCTAGTGCCCATGTTGATTGGGACAATGGCCTCATCCCCACATCCCTGTAAATAGACATGCACCATGAAAAAGTCCTCTATTAAAAAAAAATTAAAATTAAATAGAATTGTCCGATGTAGATCCAATGTCAGTCATGATGAACGGTGCCCTGATGACACACACAATGATGATAATTTTCTGATGTCGCAAATGAACGCTGTCCAGCCAGATGCTGAATGTCAAACTGGCCGGATATCATGTCATTCACCAAATATGGGATCCTGGTCCAGTTTGTTGACATTTAGCAGTTGGTGGAGAAGCTGTCATTTCCATTTGGAACTGCATTAGGAGAAGAGGCGGGAAAAAGTGGCGGTAGTCATCCTGGCACTGTTAATCATGATTGACATTGGATCTTCATCATTGGACAAAGTGATTGACGTTGGATTTAAATCAAGGAACAATGTTCATTCATTTATTTTAGCAAAGGACTTTTCCACAGTGTGCGTTTATTTGCTATTTTACTTTATTTGTGAATTGTGAGTAACAAGAAATACTTGATACCTCTTATTCATGTATGGGAGAGGACCAGATATGTGGGGGCCCGCTTATCTTAAAGGGACTTCCAGACTCCAATAAGACCCCCCAAAACCTCACATGCAGATACACTTGTACATAAGAAATAACAACATCCACACCATAGAAAAAAACAAATAAAAAAAACATGTCCCATGATGTAAATCCTATTTCAGTCACATTGTGCAGTCCTGTAGATCTAGCGTCAATCACATTAAGCATTGCCCTGATGACCTCCTGACACGAACACGAGAACTTACACAAAGATGATCCTCTTCCACTAGACTTCAGTTGGAAATTACAATTTCCCAGACTGTTGTTTACACTACAGCAGTGCTAGGGAACCTGGTTGACATCATTGACCATATACTGTATGGTCAAGAGCATACACTGGCCAGATTATTATGACCACCTGACGTTTGTAGGCAAATTAGCTATAATTAGCTATAATTTCGCGCTGAAGTTGCTAGAGGGCCAGACCATTATAAATAGGGAAGCAGGTTGTTTATCACGACAGTAGAAGTGATTTTTTTTCTAAAGATATGGGTAAACAACGCGATTTAACAGCCTTTAAACGTGGGATGATTGTTGGAGCTCAAGCCCTGGAGCAAGTATCAGCAAAACAGCAGAATTTGTTAAATGTTTAAGAGCAGCTGTTGTTAAAGTGTTTAAAGACTGGACAGTCAGCCGAAAATCTGGGCCTGAACGTACGAATTGTGGCCGTCAGCGATTAGTCAATGTTAGGGCAGAACGGAGAGTGGCAAGAGTAGTACGAGACAACAGAAGGGCAGCAGTGCAGTGTCAGATTCCTCGCATCACCTTTCAACATCTCGTGGAGTCACGAGGCTGCACAACGAAGTCATCTCGTGGAGTCATCTCGTGGCCCAACGAAGTACTGATGGGGTGGTCATAATAATCTGGCCACTCAGTGTATATGTCCAATAATGTCACCCGGGATTGTTTACAATGTGAAAGTAGTCGACGGTGGGAATCATTTATTTAGTTTTGGTAGTAATACTGCTACTAAATTAATGACTTCTGGGTAAAGCAGAGGGTAAATTGGCCAAATTTGGCCATATAATTTGCCTCTTCGGCAAACCTCAAACAGCTAGAATTTAGGTAGAATTAATCGTCGACCTGAACCCACAGCTCATTCCTTATAGAGGTGGGTATCCACAAAAATTTACATTAATGCCTTTCAAAGAGCTAAGGAATCTAATTAAGAAACCTTACTGATGCCAAGCAAAAAGCTTACTTCAGATATAGTCAGACTAACAACTACATATAATAATCAATGGGCAGAGCTTTATGGAATACTTAAACTTTGGTGGGTACTAGCAGTGGCGTCACAAGGGAGGTGCGGGGGGTGCGGCCCGCACCCGGGTGACACCATTGGAGGGGTGTCACCAAAATGACTGACAGTCATTTTGGTGTCAACACCCTCTGAAAAGTCGGGCGCTCGGTCATGGACCGAACGCGTGACAGTATCAGGAGAGAGGAGGGGACCCGGCGGCATACCTTATCCCACCGGGTGACTGTCCCCATCCTCTCTCTGCCGGCGTCCATCACCAAGATGGCCGCCGGCAGGTATCAGAAGATCGCCGTGTGTGTGTGATGCCGTCATCGAACACACGCGCGGTGACGTTTCGGCGAGTGGGTGGGGTGGCACCCGGTAAGCGCTGCGGGTGTCACCCAGCCTCGCGACGCCCCTGGGTACTAGGGATGTTCAGATACCAGTTCAGATACCAGTTCAGATACCAGAGCCGATGCTCACCATTTTCATAAGAACTACCAGGGTTGCAGGGGTTGCAGCTGGGACCTGGCTCTGGTGCTTCACCACTGTCCTGACATCATTAGTCTGTATTGTTTTAGAAAAACACTAAACTAAACAAAAATGTATCAGTACTTGTATCTGTGAGTACTTAGGACAAGTATCAGTACTTGTACTTGAAAAAAAGGTATTGGTGCATCCCTTATACTGTATATATTTATAAAAAAAAATCATATATTAAAACAGGGATATACAAATCCCAGGAGCTCCATATGCGCCTTAAAAATGACAGCTGCCTCCTAACTTTTGAATTTTTCTCTAGTCTAGGCTTGGACCTGGAACAGTATCTGTACATGTACTTGTACTTGTACCGAGTACGGTACTTGGTATCTGAACATCCCTAGTTGGTACTTCATATGAATAATACATTAAAGAAGTAAAGAAGCACTGAAAAATTGTCCATTGTTACAAATAGGGCACCTAACTTGAGAGACATTTTTGTCAGAGGCATCATAAATAAGGAATAGAAGCAAAGGAAGCACATGCCTTCAGCGTAGTCACCTTTGTGGGATGTTCTCCATTTGTAAATATATGAAGTCTACTTATCAGATTAAAGACAGTAATGGAACAAATAAATATCAGATTTGTAATTATATCAATTGTCGTTCCAAAATAGATGTTTATGTACTCATATGTCCCTGAGGAAAGAAATATGTAGGTCAGACCAAAAATGGATTATGTGTTAAAATAACATATCTCCTGTTTAAATCAGAAACTTCACACAAGCTGCAAATATTTTTTGAAAGAGCACAACGACTCTTCAGTTGGACTTATGATATGTTTGTTTGGAACAACTTAAAGAAAATCCTTGAGGAGCAGATATTACTAGGGTCCTGCTTCAGAAAGAATTCCCAAGGTATTAAAAAAAAGATCTTACAGGTTCTTTGTGATAGAGGTTTGTCTTTGGATAGAGGATTGTTTATATGCGTTGGTTTTGGGTGCATACACCATACCACTAATTTTTATTAGGACAATACACATTGGGTAAGTATAACTTTACGCATTTTGTGGTTTGCTTTGTGTTTTTGTTGTTGTCAAGCAATCATAATTTTTGTCATTCTCATAGTTCTTCACTTAGGGTGTACATAAAATTTAACACCATCTCATTTTTAGGCAGTATGATATACATTGGGTATATCATTATACTCATTTTGTTTCCTTTTTACACTTTACATTGCAATTTGTCACTTTTTTGACCATGACTATTGTAGCATATGGATAGTTATATTTGTAAAAATACTAGTATTTATTTTTGTGATTTTTGGAGCATGTATATTTGGATTTGTTCAGGGTTCAAAGGTGATTGGAGCTAAGTGTGCAAAGCTTAGTAGGTTATGGAGTTTGGCATGAAAAGGTTAGCAAAAAGGGTGTGTAAAGGTCAGCAGAGAGGGGTTTGGAGTGCAAAGGTGAGCCGACCTAGGGTAGATTGATATGCAGAGGTTACCAGAGATAAGGTTCACTGTTCACATCAGTGGTCAGTGTAGAATCACCCTTACATTGGTGGCCAGTGTATATTCTCTCCTTACATTGGTGGTCAGTGTAGACATGCCCCCTTACAATGGTGGTTTGTGTATAATCCCCCCTACATTGGTGACAAATGCAGAATATCCCTTACATTGGTGGTCAGTGTAGAATCGCCCTTACATTGGTGGTCAGTGTAGATTCACCCCTTATATTGGCAGTCTGTGTAGACTCCCCCTTACATTAGTGGCCAGTGTAGAATCCCCCTCACATTGGTGGCAAGTGTAGAATACCCTTAATTTGGCTGCCAAAATCAGCTTGTAAAGAGCTCTATGCATTCCCACATACTGGACAAATGGTATCCAATTCCAAGCCTTTACAGTCCTTATACATGTTCTCGCTTAGCAAACCCTGATGAACGAGGTATTTGCATGAGCCCCCGAAAACATGTTGGCTTTTTCTATAGAGTCCCCTTAACCCTATATCGAATACAAATGTATCTGGATTATTCAATTCAATTGGCGTTTCAATTCACACTCCTGTAGTTTGGAAAGTAAAAGATTTCCTGCTTTGAGCTCATTTCCTCTTTTGCGCTCACTTCCTGTTTTGAGCTCACTTTGGTGCACCATCATGTCACTTGTTTGGCATATGCATGATTGTATACCACCTTTATAAAGCATCTTATTCCATTAGCAAATTAACTACTGATAAAGCTGTTACATACCATAATCCAGAATTAAACTATTATGTGGATGCCATTGGTACCTTAATGCAGTATTAAATGGGTATGGACTTTGTAATGTCAGCATATATTGCTTTCATGTTAGTTAGTTAGTTAGTTAGTTAGTTAGTTAGTTAGTTAGTCTGTATGTTTGCACTCTATTGGTAAGGATATTTGCAGTCATGTTTGGTATAAAGGGGGTTAGTGCAAATTTTATAACATTTTATACATTTGTGCCTGGTTATTTTTGTAGTTACCACTGTTATTATGATTTTGGTATTTTGTATACATTTGTATACATTGTTATATTTATAGAACCTGGGTCCCCCCCAAATAGGTGCTCCTGCACCTTTTTAGGTTTGGTTTATTTTTTTTATACTGTAATTATAGCTATGAAGTCCTTGTTTATTTATGTGCGCTTGTTGGTTTATACACCATACTTTAACTAGTATTTACATTTAAGAGGGCTGCTTGATGAGCTATATGGGATTTTAACTGTTTTAGGGTTTATGGTAGTATGATTTTTTTCAACTAAAGGATGTATGTTTTACACAAGAAGTGCAGCTGGTTTTTGAGGAGATTGTTGTGGTTTCAGATCTAGTTTGTCCCTAGTCAGCATGCAAAGGTGCTATGGTTCTTGTTTGGATTAATCAGTACCTTCAGTACCAGTGGCAAAACCACTTAGGGGCTGATTTATAACAAAGGAATTGTCTAAGCTTCTTGGCATTATCTAGCAGCAGTAATGCCATGTGAATGGCGTTTGCCCAGCTATACATTGGGAGAGAGAGAACCCTTTATAAACCAGCTCCTTATAGTCAGGGGCGTATTTACCACGAGGCAAACTAGGCGTTTGCCTAGGGCGGCACCTTCCTGGGGGGGCCCGTAGGCAAACGCCTATGTTGTGAAGAGGAGGGGCGAGCCGGAGCCCGTCTGTGTGTAGGAGTAGAGGGCGGCTTGCCTGCTTGTGAAGAGGGCAGGAGGACGGATGGAGCCGGACACTGCAGCCGACGGATGGGATTGTGACTCAGAAAACAAAAAGCAGCCGGCGGCCACATAATCGATCTTACTGCTTCCCGGGTCACAGCGGCTCTGTGACCCGGGAAGCAGTAAGATCGATTATGTGGCCGCTGTGACCCAGGAAGCAGTAAGATCGATTAAGTGGCCGCCGGCTGCTTTTCGTTCTCTGAGTCACAATCCCATCTGTCGGCTGCGCTGTCCGGCTCCCGTCCTGAAGTGACGGCAAGCAGACCGTCCGGCTCCCGTCCTGAAGTGACGGTAATCGCGCGGGGGGGATGGTTTGGTATCGGTGCAAGTCCCCCCTGGGTGGGGGGGTGATAGTAAGGTGCCGGGGGCGGCCGAAGCTTGGCTTGCCTAGGGCAGCCAAAAACATAGATACGCCACTGCTTATAGTACTGTACTGACACAAAGAGAAACATATCTAATGTAGTCCATGCAGAAAAAAATCAACACTCCAATTCTCACACCAACTCCTGTGTTTGGGAGGGTAGCAGGTGTAGGTTGTGAGCTTCTCCATGTTCATGTGCTTCACACCAAAAAGGTCACCCACACACCACATCCCTGTGCCAAAGATAAAACTTTTAATGAAGCTTACTATCACACTGTCGTTCCCACCTCTAGAATGTCCATCTCTGACAGGTTTCACCATCACACGATTAATTATGGAGATTAAGCCTGCGAGGGTGAAATGCGTCAGTGTGGTCGGTCTGGAGGTGGTGATGACAGTGTGATCATGAGCTTCATTAAAAGTTTTATCTTTGGTGAGGACAAGTGGTGTGCAGAAACGTCCAATGACACAATCAGCGCCCTTAAGGTGTTTCAGTATTAAACCATACAGTACATACAGAAATTGAGAATTGTGCAGTTTTCCCCAAGGTCCCCTTCCGTGTAATGTTTCTAAGCATTTGAAAGCAGGACTAAATATAAAACTGAGGTGGAAAGGTAAATACTTTGTTAAATGTTGGTAGTGCCAAGCAGAGGCTTTGTACGGGCTCCTGGGACTCTGCAATTGCTTTTTCTTGTTTGGCCCTGCCAGCTTTAGCAAAGTATTTGCCTTTCCTCCTCCATTATATATTTAATCCTGTTTTAGAAGCTTACAGGTTCTAGCTTGGCAAATTACACTGTGACTGTGCAATATTAGGTGCTGGCTGGGCTTCTTCCATAGCTGCAGATAACCCACTTTCCTATGCTGGCATTATTATTAATGCTCACTTTATGCTGTGCCTGGACTGTCACTGCCAGTGTCCCAAGTCTCTCAAGTCCCAGGTCTGAATTTCTTATGTAAAAAAGAGCATATTAATGTATATATGCTTTATACATGTATAAACATGATGTCATTTAAGTAGAGTTTTTATATTAATATAACCATTCAGCTTAATTCTATTCCAAAGTCTTTTAATATTGGCAGCCTGTGGAATGGGCTGGAGAAATTCATTTTAGAGTTCAGAAAACGCCCTCAAACCAGCTCCCACTGCAATACAAGTGTTTAAATGTGATTTTAAAAAGCTGAAAATTTACCTTCAGAAGATTAAACTAAAACAAAAATCAGATTTTTGTCTGTGAACTTACTGAAATTGTTGAGAACACAAACCAAAACAGCAAACCTTTGAGAAAGGATCTGTGAAATCCTCAATAAGAGTCTGAAATGAAGCGGTACATTTATAAACCACAGTGTCTTTCGCATAAACACAAGAAGGAATATTCAAGGTTTTATGTGCTTGTAGGAGCAGCTCTACTCCAAATCACCAGCAGCAATTCATTTCTCCAAAGAAATTGAAGCTCAACTATAGGCAGAGGGTTTTTTTTGGGGGGGGGATCCTTATTATTATCCTTATTAGCACACTTACACACCATCAAGGGCTGCTCGCAGGCACCCAACTGGTCAAAGTACATAGTAAATGATGTAAAGTAAAATGGTACACATAGCTTCAGATATGATGTAGCAATACTATGACTATATAACTCTCCAGGCAGGCACGCTCAAGGAGTATATATTTAAACTGTTGAACGACAAATATTAAAGACAAATGAAATGTATTCCTTGCTTAGAGCGATATCTCTAACTTCAATACTTCTGATGGAATAAACATTTCAATATGTAATCCTAAGCACAGGAGGAGACAGAAAAGTGGGTAGGTCGAAAATAAGGACCTGCAAAGACATAGAATAGAAGGAGAATAAGAGGAGCAGAAAAAAGGCAGGCAAAGCAAGCACCGTAGAAAAGAAACAGAAGAAAGACTAAGAGATCGCAAAATAAGAATGTGTAATGACTGGGTCGTTTTGTATGAATCTCAGCTGCGGAGTAGCTGAAGTCAGGGGAGGTCTGTGAGAGGGTACGGTTTCAGGGTCGAGCTCCAGGCGTCACTCTCCAATTTAACTGAGAGTTTGGAGCTCTACCATCATATGCCGCAGGTATTTAGTGTAGGCGTCACGTGCGTTGCCCCAGGTTATTACAGCATAACTGGGTGCACGTTTGGTGAGAGAGATCAAAACAATAAGTCAGTTCCAATGATCCGATATCAAGCAGAAAAAATAGTAACAGTTCCCCTTTAAATGCTGAGACACAAGTCTATAATAGGAAGTCCATTAAGCAATTCAGTACTCTCAATACAATCTCTCTACTGAGCTGCTAGCTAAGGACGAGCAGTCCTAGACTAGCAATACTTGCTGTTAGCTGTCCAACTAAGTGGGGATCCTCAGTTAGACGTCCGGGTAAGTGGGGGTCCTTGTGGCTCACAAACTTCTGGCTCCGTTCCAGGGATCAGCTGGCGTTGCACTCGCAATAGTGGAACGCCATACTGATCTCTCTTCCGGCATTTTATGGGGACGGAGCGTGGGCGGAGCTACCTACGTCAGAGAGCCGATGCGTTCCACGCTGGAACGCATCGGCGGCTTACTTCCGCCTTGCGGTTGCGTTCCATCGAGGAGCGCAGCCGCGATCGTTACAGCACCCCCCTCCTAAGGGAAACCCTCCTGGGGTTCCCTAGTGGAGAAGGCTTGTTGGGGTACCGGAGGTTGAATCTCTTCACTAATGCAAGGGCATGTACATCCCGACCATCCTCCCAGGAGTCCTCCTGGGGACCATAACCCTTCCATCGGATCAGATATTGTAGTCTGTTCCAACGTCTCCTGGAGTCCAGAATCTTTCCCACTTCGTACTCCTCCTCGCCCATCACTTGTAACGGTGCCCTCGGAGGAGGTGAGCGATCAGGGAAGGGATCCGGACGGAAAGGCTTGAGCAAAGAGACATGGAATGAGGGATGTATCCTCAACTCAGCTGGTAGGGTGAGCCTCACCGTGTTAGCGTTAATTATTTTTTCAATAGGGAACGGACCTATGAACTACTTGCCCAGTTTCTTTGAGGGAGTTCCGAGACAGAGATTTCGGGTGGACAGCCAGACCCTCTCCCCTATGCTGTAAGCGGGGGCCGGTCTCCTATGGAGATCGTAGTAACGTTTCTGTCGGGACTGAGCGGAGACAAGGTTGTCACGCAGCACCTCAGACATTTTCTGTAGATTGGACAGGTAGGCACCCGCAGCGGGGACATTCGAGGGAACAAGGGAGTCCGGTATAGCGTTCGAATTATATCGGGACGGAGCGTGGGCGGAGCTACCTTCGTCAGAGAGCCGATGCGTTCCACGCTGGAACGCATCGGCGGCTTACTTCCGCGTTGCGGTTGCGTTCCATCGAGGAGCGCAGCCGCGATTGTTACAGAATGTAGGAACTGCGTAGGGCCTAAGAAAAGGGAAAAGATTTGAAGAAACAGACAGGGCGGGAAGAAAAAGAGGGCACCGACCACCCATTGGCCCAAGTCTAATGACGCCCGAGACAGTGGGCTCCATACTCGGAGCCACCAACTGCCACCAAATGTTCCTCAGTGTTGTGAACCGTGGAAGTGAGATCTTCCAGAAGATAGATCTCGGTGACCTTTGAGAACCATAATTTCAGCGATCACCGGATTAATCTTATGCAGGAGGTAGGGGACGCGGTACCATCTGGACAAAATTATATAGCCCTGTTCCCGGAATCTATTAGCAATAGAACATTTATGTGCGAAGTACAGAATCGTATCGTATCGAGAAGGAGGTTTCCAGGTCGCTCTCCCACTTCAAAAGCAACTGAGGAGTAAACTACGGGGGTGGGGCGACTAAAAGTTCGTAGATCAGGGACAGGGAGTGATCTACTGGCTCCCCTCCCAACTGCCAGGGGAGCCCTATTAGAGGTACAAGGGACAATCCAGATTCCATTCAAACCCATTGTTTATGGGTAGAGTGGCAACACCAATCAACCACTCTATTAAGGTGTACTGCCTTGTAATAAAGGGCCACATCCGGCAGGCCGATACCCCCAGTCAATATGGTAGGCTAAGGAGGCGACGACCAATTCTAGGGGCACCATGAGCCCACACAAAAGACAAGAAGAGGTGGCGTGGCTGTGAGAAAAAGTGAGCAGGAAGACTAATAGGCAGCGCCTGCATAAGATACAAGATCCTAGGGAGGATTGACATCTTAAGAGCGTTGCACCGCCCAAACCATGTCACTCTAAGGGCTTGCCACGTCTGTAGGTCTAGTTTGACAGTCAGCAGAAGAGGGGCAAAATTAGCTTCACACATCGTAGATGGGTCTGGAGTGATATGCATACCGAGATACGCCAGCACACTGGACTCCCATTGGAAGGGGAACTGGGCCTGAAAAGTAATGAGTTCGGGCGGGGGAAGCGAGATATTCAAAGACACAGAGTTGGACCAGTTAATTGAAGAGTTAGACTGAGAACCATATATCCTGAATTCACACATGAGTTCAGGGATAGAGTTAGTGGGGCTGGATACAAAAAAAAAACATTAGGTCATCGGCATAGGCCGCTACCTTGTGCTCAACGGCTGCTGAGGCCTGAAAATTCTGAGATTATGGCATATGTGGCATAAGAAAGGTTCCAGAGCCAATATAAACGTAAGAGGAGAAAGGGGACAGCCTTGCCGCGTGCCATTCGCGAGGGGGAAGTAGGAGGACCGGGCCTCGTTAATATTAGCTGCTGCTGTGGGGGTCTGTGTACAATGCTAATATAGAAGGCAGCATAAGTGGACCTAATCCAATGTGTCATAGAGTGGAGCGCAGAAATTGCCAGTCCACCCCATCGAAAGCCTTTTCGGCGCCAGTAGATAGCAGCATTAATGGGGTAGAGACAGAGCGGGCCCCATGAATGACATTAAGGACCCTGGTAGTACTGTCTCCAGTACTCCTAGCAGTCACGTGACTTATTTTGATGGCAAGAGGGTCAAAAAATCACTATCTGTCTTCCCCAAACCGGTAAAAAATGATTAACGATCCCCCTGCTCTCACCAAATGTCACGGACGGCGGGCCGAGGAAGAGCACCGAGGGGGTATGGGGACACGGGAAGGGGCGTGTGATGCATGGGCTATCGCCATCCTTCGCTCGTCCTCGAAGATCGTCCAGGGCACTGGCAGGTCGTTTGCGAGAATCCCCAGAGCGCCTCCCAGGCAGCAGGCGTGACGGTGAGGCTGTACAACAACACGCACACACAAATTAACTAATCTAAGTTGCCACCACCCACAACTTACAAGCTGGTGGGGAACCTTTCCCTGGACTCTTCTAGTCCGTACACTCTGCCCTCAAGCAGACTAGCACACAGGCTTTGCAGACCACACACACCTCTCTCACTAGCAGGTACAGATTAGCTAAACCAGGCACAATTACCTCTAGAGTTAGTACCTCCACTCACAGTCTCCTGCACTACTGCTGGCCACCACTTGAGGGAGACTCACCCAACTCAAGCTGGCCGGACACACACACAGGCAGATGCAAATCTCACGCACAATCAAGTGTACTCTAATGGTTGTGTGGCAGCCCAAGTGGTTTCCTCACGCCCACTAAGATTCCCCAAGCTATCCTCTCAGCTAGAACCTTGGCGTACCCACTTCTTCCACTGCCCATACACCCACATCAGACACAAAGATCTCTGCCTGACAATGACTTACAACCAAGCGTCAAGGCACCGATGATACTATCAACTGTACACATGCAACAGGCACACAACAGTCTCTTAAGATTTGTGCAATCTTTTAAAGCAACAAAAAAACAACTTATTAATTTTATATTTAATAACCCTAGACAGGCAGTGCAAAGAAAAAGGTCATTACAAAAAGTTACAAAAAGCAGGTGTTATAGAATGAGACACACATACACACAGGCAAACAGTATTAAAATAAAACGGGATAAAACTTACAGAGATTATGCTTAATCCTGCTTCCAGGGTTGGATGGAAAAACATTGGCACACTCCCATGTGTGAATGGACCCCTTGAATGTGACCCATTTTTGGTTTCAGGTCTCCATTTTTATATTGTGAAGATAAAAACCAGTTTGCACCCCCTGAGATCAGCCAATCATATAGAAGGGGCTGGAGATGGCATATTATCACCTGGGTCTCAGGTATTCTTTTCCTATTCATCATCTACAGATCCGAAAGTGATGGTTCTGGTTCCAGCTATTGTTCTGCTATCCGCAGAGTCCAAACTCCGGCACTACACAGCTAACAGAACCAGAAGTATCATAAAGAGACTCAATTATCAGAACTCTGCCATACTTTATGAAAAAACTCTGATGTTTGGTATCAAGCGGCTCACCTTTGTGCTACCATTCTTTCCCTGAAGGTACTACGATCACATGATGTATGGGACAGGAGTTATGAGATATGACCTTTTTTAAGCATTTTGAACATTAAAATGCACACAAGGTGACACTTTTTTTTAGTCTGGTGACAAAACCCACCTAGAGACCATTTGTCTGCAAGGTCCCAAGAAGGAAATTGACTGTGCTGAGGTCCCCTGCTGGGGGACCACAACAAACCTGCATTTGACTCAATTAACGCTCTCTAACAAGTTTATATGTAAATTGTTTTAGCTTTGAGACAGCATTTACTAGGGAAATAAATTGACTCAGGATGTCTTATGACAAGAGGCCAAAAAATATGATAGTTTTATGGCGGCACCATGACAGCAACCACTTGGAGAAGGAGTGCCCCTCCCCCCAGTAGCTAAGTCCACAGAGCTCAGTTGCAGTACAGCGACATTAAATATTTACTGTACAATAAAGCAGAAAACAATGGGACCTTTTAGTAGGAGAATACAGTTACCCAGATAAAACCAGTTAGGCTTCGTGCCATTCATGTTGAGGGCCTGACACATTCCGTTGATGGGCACAGTTGTGGGACCTCCCAGTCTGGAAGCTCCAGTGGGAGGCAAGACAGGCAACGGGCGATCCTAAGAAAAGTCTAACCGCTCAGAATCTGGATTGTCTCAGTCCCTAAGAAGGCAAACATATCAGGTAGTTGGGACGGGCGATGTAGGGGAAAGGATGAGTCACCCTTTCTTGCGATGAGATGGAAGGGATGTCCTCACCGGTAAGACACCTCAGACTTTTGGATGATTTCCAGGAGAGGCCGCAGGATTCTTTGCATGCAAAGGGTATGTCTGGATGGGACAGGGATAATCTGAATCTGAGCCCCATCAAAGTCCATGGGCCCCTTATGCCAGGCTTGTCGTAAAATTTCCTCCTTGATGGAGTAGAAATGAACCCAACACAGCACATTTCGAGGGGTGGTAGCACTACGCTTTTTAAGGTCCCTGACTCTTTGTCAAGCTGAGAACGTGATCATCACGTTCTCAGCTTGATCATCACGTTCTCAGCTTGACAAAGAGGCAGGGACCTCGAAACGCGTAGCGCTATTTTATCCCCCTGGGCTCCTTCTCCACTGTTGCTGAGGGTATCTAGCCGATTACACCACAACGCAGCCCCTCTGTACCCATCCACAGACGCTCGTACAGTCCGACTTGCTGACACCTACTAAGCGGACACTTCACACTGCTGTTGCGGCTCAGCCTGGCCAGCTCAGCCCGCACAGCCCCAGCACCTGACCATTCCTGCCAGCCATAGACCATCCAGGCACGCAGCCATCCACCCCACGAGAGTTCACCCTGCACCCTGGCTAATGTACATGTTACACAGGGATTACAGAGGACCTCTTCCTGATACACAGGAACACCTGAAACGTGAGTCTATCTACACAGTAGTAGCGCTCTAAAAATTCACTGTGTAATGTATAAATACATAAATGGTCTATATAAAGAGCTTGGTGCCAATTTATTCACTTTAAGGTCACTGCAAAGGAGAAGGGGGCACTCTTTGTGTCTGGAGGAAAAGAGGTTTAACCTTTGGAAAGGATTCTTCACAGTTGCCTGATTGACAGCTGGCATGGCCTCTCTAGAGCCAGAACCAGCTGTGCCTGCCAACCCATCTGCCTGTCCCTCCAGTGAGGGGAGGTGGGAATCCCTGGAGGGAGTCACTGCTCCCTGCAGGGAGGAGACCATGAGCTGAACATGAGACCATGGGTTTGGTATGGAGCCAGCGCGTGACAGTTGCAGTGTCCCAATATAAATTTACTCTCTCAATACTTCTTCTTTATGTTGACTCATTTGCTTGATGATGTTGCACTTAAGTGCAGCCATCGTGTAGCACTTCAAAACAGGAAACAGAGACTGTAAGAGGATATAAAGAGCAAATACAACAACTAGGTAGATACATGTACATGCTTACAAACTATAGCAGAACAATAGCTGGAACCAGAACCATCACTTTCGGATCTGTAGTTCATAACTGGAAACAGTTATGAGGGTTCCAAGATGATGAATAGGAAAAGAATACCTGTGACCCGGGTGGTAATATGCCATCTCCAGCCCCTTCCATATGATTGGTTGATCTCAGGGGGTGCAATACATAGAAACACATTTTAAAAAACATTAACAAATATTGATAGCATTAGTTGCACAAAGCTAACCTCTTTTACACAGGTAAATACAATGTATATGCTATACTTTCTATTTAAATACGTTTTATAAAATACCTTTTTTACTAGGTAACCCATGATAGCCAGATTTGTTTAAAATATATAATGATGCAAAATTCCCTATAGTATAAAATACATGAAGGTATTTTTTGGAGCATGGCAGAGTAAAACTACTTCCTCTCATTGAAGATTGTTATGAATTGAAGAAGTTATGAATCATACAAATCTTGATGATGTTTTGTAAAATACTCCAATTTAAATTGTAATTTAGTTGTAACTAAATTTTGCTAAATGTTAATGCTTGTACTTTGTATTTTGTTGCTTATGACCTAAACTTGTAATAGTTAAAATACAGCTTAGCATTGACTGCCAATATAGTTTCTTAGATGCCAATCTGTGGTGAAGCTGTGAACTAGGAAAGAAACAGTTTTGACCAGATTCATGTTGGCTTATGCTTATGAGCAAGCCAAAGCATAATTGGTGACTATGGGCTGTTTATGATTCAACAATCATATATCATGAAAACCAGTTCCTGTGTTCAAAAACAGTACACTTAAAAAAGAAACACATACAAAAACATCCTGATTGGTAACATGATAACAACGGCAGTAGGGGATTTTCAATGTTTGTTCATGCTATAAAAATACAGAAACTCCAAGATCTAGATCGTATTTTTGTTGATGGATCTGACTGGTATAAAACAAAGGTCAGTAAGTAGCATTGTAGCCTCTAAAATGTTCTACAGCTTCTACCCTAAAGGACAGATGGAATTAATAAAATCTTGAGTTATAAATTACACATCATTGTATCTGGTTAATGACTAGCATAGTTTATTAAACTTATCCTTTTTGTTGTAAATACAAGATGGTAAAACAGCAGCTTTTAGCCCTTTGGAATATTTTGATACAGACACAATGAAAATTTTGGTGCAGCTTTCATTGGTTTAGAGTAGGTTAGAAATGTATTAGGGACAAGGGTTAGGAGTGTTATTCTAACTATTTAAGCTCACGCTGTGGCTAGGCTTTTGGGGGTAAAGTAAATTGTTAAGCTGTTGAGAGAGAATTTAACAGGTAAATTGTGTCTTTAGGGGGTAGTATAAAGATTTCAGATTAAGGGATGTTATGGTGAGAATTATCTATAATGCTGGCCATAAACTTAGTAATCCAATTGTTTGGTCTTGATTCCAAATAAGTTTTAACATAAAAAAGAATACAAATGTTCACTATTTTAAATCAATTGCTGGTCAACTTTAAATAAATGTGGTAAAAATAATAATCCAGTCCCATTAGATGGGGATGCCCATGTGACAGGGTTACCATACAGGAGTACAGCTAAGAGACAATGACAGAGCATTGACAATAGCAGGAAGTACAGATATTACACGGTGAGCTTTTTAGGGGGACAAATGTGAATCAATCAATGTACTTTTTATGAATTTTACCATATGTCAGTACTTAATGAATAGAATGTTGCATCTATGCAGGGGGATCATTGAGCAATATAAGAATGCATTAGGTGCCTTTTAGTGAAACTGTAACCTTTAGTGAACTGCAAATTGGTATAACAACTAGTGTGTAGTTTGCATGCAGCACTCCTCTGTTCATATCATCATTGTATCCACAGTAGAAGGGCAGACAATGCAGGAAATGCTGCAAGGAGGGATTATTACTAGGGATGCACCGTTACTGATACTCGCCTAAATCCTCCTGATACTTATCCGGTGTCAGGAAGTCGGCTCCACTTTTTATGGATAGCATGTGCAACTTGAAAATAAAAAATGAGGGTTTATGAATTACTGGAGTTCAACGTGTCATTACTACAATGCAAAGTACAAATACCAGGCCTACGCTATCTGATAGCATCTGCAGAGTTGTGATGGGTAATTGTGCTTTGTACAAAATAATTGTGTACTGTTTGTATATCATCACAAACTTTTCATAAAGACCTGTTATCAAATAGTGTTCCTGCTGTTCTAAGTACTGCTGCTGGTCAAAGAATGTGTGCTAAGCCACATATCCCAAAATTACTCTAAACATGTTTTTTTATGGTAATATGCCAAAACAACTGTCCTTCAATAAGCTAGCTTCAAACTTGGTGTAAGAATGTTACTGGACAATTTAGACAATAGCTAGGGTCAAACTTGAGCTGTGTGGTTCATTGAGGGCAAAGAAACTTCATGGCACTAAAAAGCAAAGGGACATGATGAAAGTACACAGTCTGGTCATCAAGTCCACTTATGTAGCATTTGCTCTCACGGGCAGGGCCCTCCTTACCATATTGTCTTGAATTGTATTGTGATTGTAATGTCTTTCTTATATTGTAAAGCGCTGCGCAAACTGTAGGTGCTATATAAATCCTGTATAATAATAATAATTTTTAAATAATAGTGCTGTTACGTTTTTTTCAATTTAACAGTATTACAACCATGTTACAGGTCACATTAGAAGTTTTTTTTAAATAATTTCTTATATATTTACCTACATTTTTAATAGTGGACATTTCATTCCTTCGATTCTATTGTGGAAAGGAGGAGTGGATGGTTGCCAGTACTGCCATGAAATGTGTTTAAAAATATATAAAAAGTAATGGCAATTCTTCAACTAATGTCTGTACATATGTGTGCCTCTCTTATTCCAGTGCAGGTGATAGGAAAAAGATGATAATAAACTTTGGAAGATCTCTAAATTGGCTATCAATTGTCATCATTGTCATACTACCTAATTCTGTTTTAATTGATTCATTAGCTAATGACTAGTGATGCACCGATACCAGTTCAGATACCAGTGCCGATACTTGGCATTTTCACGAGAACTACCAGGGTTGCAGCGGTTGCAGCTGGGACCTGGCTCTGGTGCTCCACCACTCTCCTGAAATCATTAGTCGATATTGTTTTAGAAAAACTGTCACATGACAATAAACACAAATGTATCAGTACTCGTACGTGTTAGTACTTGGGCAAGTATCAGTACTTGTACTCGTAAAACTGGTACCGGTGCATCCCTTTACTTATATTTATAAAAACAAAATCATACATTAAAACAGTGATGAACAAATTCCAGGAGCTCCGTGTGCTCCTTGCAAATGACAGCTGCCTCCTAACTTTTGAATTTTTCTCTAATCTAGTCTTGGAGCTCAAAAAGTATCGGTAGATGTACTTGTACCAAGTACTGTATTAGTTATCGGTGCATCCCTACTAATGACCATAGATCAGCATAGGAGCATGCATTGCTTAATAAACTGTAGGCCTTTAAAAACTCATCTAGCACTCTCTGTCAGAAACTGATAAAATTAACAGTACTCCATTTTTTGATCTCACACTTCTGCTATCCATCACTTAGGAACAAGATTCCAAGCAGTGCTAGACATAATCTGCAAAGAGCCCCAGTGTAAGAACATTCAATCAGGGGTAATAGGGGTAATGGTTAGGGACAAATATTTCCCCCTTCTCCCCTGTTGTAGAAGTAAGCAGTGTCCAGCAAGTGATGACAGGAGGTGGTCAAAGCATCCACTTGACCCATATCTTGTGTAAACAGGACGCTACATTGCAGAAGGCCCATTACTCCTGTGCCCCTGGTTCCTAGACTTTTTCAAAAAGCAGGTACAATGTTGGGATGCGCATTGAGGGCAGTGGCAGGTGAGGCACCTCCCGGCCTGCCCCTTACCTGCCCCAGGTCCAATCACTGAGCTATGTGTTCAGCTGCCTGTGGGGTGTGGAAACAGGGAGGGAGGTGACAGGGAGGAGCCTCACTTGCTCGTAACTGATAAGGCATCTAGATAGATTATATTTTTTTTTGATTAGACAGCTTGAACCAATGGCGCTTTGCCATGTGCCAGCAATAATCTTTATTTCATTCCTTACAGATGATTGGGTATTAATTGCAAAATGGATTTCCACTCTGTTTCACTTCGTTAGCTAAGGCCCAATTCACACTTATGTTTAGAACTTAGTCTTACAAATTGCTTGGTGAGATTCATACAAATACAACCATTTGTGGTCATTAGTTTGTAATCAGACATGCAACGATTACCTGCAGACGATTGCCCCTGGACGCAAACATTTGCACTTTCCCTGTGAGACTGCCCCAAATACTAGTGTAAATGGAGCCTAAAATAATTGAAAATTCACTTTGAAAGTGAACAGGCTCTAGTCTTTTATTATTATTATTATTTATTAACACAGTGTGTGCTCTGACTGCGCAGCTGGCTGATCTCATGTCTCAGATCTGGGCCCTATTCACTGAGCATCAACAGGAATCACTGCCAGAACCTAGTAAAAAAAATAAATATATATATATATATAGATCTATATACATATAGATCTATGTATATATACTATATATATATAATGTAACTTTGCCAATGTAACTGTGCCACTTTGTGATTTAGAAGGTTAAAGATTTATTTTGTAATTCAAGATATCTGTTAAGTTAATGTCTTAATAATTCTTTGTTTTGAAATATCAAATGGTAACAGTTATATTGTACAGAAGACACATTTTCCTTTTTGTATCATTTTCTCAGTAGGGTATTGCCAAGAGTGCCCTCCAGGAAATAACATGGTACAAAAGTGATGACAGGGATGGTCAAGTTGAGGAATATAAGTTAGTAAATAGTAATACACAGGAACCCAACATTTCTGAAAAGCTGCAAAACCTTTTAATCTAACAGCTTGTTATTCTTCATTTCACACAATTCCTTTGGTTTAGTATGTTGCAACATCTAATATAGTTACGAAGCATAGTTCCATTCACTGACCACAATGGGTGCGCTGAGGGAATGGCTATTAACACTTCCTTACAGACAGTACACTGAACCAAAGTTTCCAAGGCATGTGAAATTACAGACTTAAGAGTCAGATTAAAATTTGACCATGATAGCAACACTAGATTTATCAGCAGCAAGTAGAACTTTTTTGTTTGCTTTTACTATATGTCCTGTCTGAAAATATTTTATTATAAGGTTTGGTGCCAATGTTTGTCCCACACCCTGGGGGATGTGTATCAATTTTGTCACATAGCAAGGCAATGCTAAACAGGGACAATAAAAAATGGTTTGGAATATATGAATTATAATCTTGCAGCTTGATTCATATACTGTATATACCCCTTAGCTGCTCTAACGTAGCACTACAACAAAATAAATCCTGCCTCTGACCATTTCTTAGTTGCGTTTCTGTTTGGAGTGAAAATTTGTCTCACCTTGATACCTTGATTCTCATCTCCAGTTATAGTTCTGTCACAGACTGCTGCAAAACTGTGTGCTCACATGGATTCCAGACCCAGGAGTTGCGAGAGACAACCTGATATGTGTGTAGTTTTATTGCTAATTTGCTAGATAATGTGCCCATTGTGTAATATCACTTCTAAAGCTCAATGCATATGGTGAATAACTATTTAGATATATAGTATGTTTACCATGTAAACTAAACTAGGAAACTAGGTTGGGTCATTAGGTAATGTTTATAGTTAGACATCTAAACAGATCTTTCCTACTTAATAAAGTATCACCTTGATTTGATAACTAAGGCTACTTTTCAGGTTTGCACCCTCTACACACACATATACAGGGTTCTTCACAAAAGGGTGAGGAGTTTGGAGAAGGCAGGAGAAGTGAACAATCTAGGCCATAATAGCTGATTTGAAAACATATTTTTATAGCATTTCCAAGTCAAAATCAGTTTAAGAAAATACGTTTTGCTTGTAAATTTCCTAAAATACCTTTCTCAGTAGGTCTAACTCTGGTGCTGATTGGGTTGCATTGTTATATGTAGACACTCTGTGCAACTGTAGTAAGAGGATAGTGGAGGAAGGCATTGGGTATCTAACTTAAAAGTGGGACTTTGGTGTACTTTACATATACTCATCATGTAAACATAGTTGCACCTTCATAATCTGATCCATCAGCTGATTCCAATGCACTGCTTATTTTAATGTAGCCTAAGTAGACTATAATAGGAGTTCTGTGAATGGGGGAGTGAGCGGAGGTGGGGAGGCGTTGGGGGGGGGGGGCTTGGGATATGGGCCAATGGAGATTCTTACTCTCTATTTGTCTTCATGACCATTGTCACTGCAGCTGAAGGTAAGGAAAAATCAAGCATTTTGAGTTGTTACCAAAACAGGAATAGAGGGGAAATCTTCCAATGGGGACAGAGTGACAGTTGTCTAAGAGGGAATTTACCTTACTCTGGAGAGATTTCCTCTTACTTCCTGTTGTGGCTACAGGACACAAAATGAAAATAAATCTCTCAATTGAGACACGGATGGCAAAAAACCCTAACCTTTACCTTTCCCTTCTCTATCCAAAATTAAAAAAACATGGTATTATACATGCTTTAAGCATGTTCCTGACAGCTCTATGCCTTGACTGGCTCAAAGAGCTGCCCCACTCCCCTTTTGCTATTGTTGCTTTGCAGAATATTCAAAGAGATTGATATCAAGATAGATCCTATGTTAAACCCGCAAGGAGGCGTGACCTCTGAAACGCGTAAACCACTTCACTACCAGGGAAGACGAACAGCCGGTTGGATATGCACCTTTTGTTCTGACCCTTTTATGCCTGTTTTTATTCGTCCTTTGTGAGTACCTTTATACCGTTTTTTATTCGTTTATTAAAAAGTTTTTATGCGATGGAGGCGCTCTCTGTGTCTTGTGTTGCTATGTTAAACCCATTTAACTACTTTTACTTTAATACATACCTGGATCAAATTATGTATTAATCTGCCTTGAGTGGCATTCGGCTATTCACTCACTGCCGTTAGCCCCTATGAGAATAGGGGCGAACGGCTGCAGGTGAGCTGCCGGAGCTTTGGCTCAGCCGAACCAGATGTTGAATTGGCTGAGTCGAAGTCCCTCTGCACTTCGGCTGCATGCTCGGCTGCATGCTCGCTGTTCGGCTGAAATCTGCCGTACTGAGCCGGAGTGAATAGCCGAACGTCATTCGGCTCTTTTTACTTCGGCTCGGTTATTCACTCGGCTGCCTTTGGCAACTTTGTGAATAACCCTGTAAGTTACAAACAACCATCAAACTGTGTAAATAAAATGGAAGTAAAGTGTCCTACTTGATAAACTGCTGACAGGAAGGTTTGTTATGGTAGAAGAAACTGTGTAAATCTCTTCTGACTAAAATCTCCTACCTACCTTTTCTTTTCTCTGTGCATTGAGTTGTGCATGTGCAGCCCAGTGAACAGGCCAAGCATGTCGAGATGAAGTAACTCCCATGTACATGTGCAGGCGTTACATTATGCTGGCTGGCCAATAAAGAGGTCGAATATGCCGAACCCGGAAGAAGATGGCAGCCCAAGCCCAAGGGGAGAGAGCGAACAGGGGATTGTTTACAAAGTAAGTGGGCCATAATGTGCTAATAATGTGCTAATATGCTGTGTATACTAACATAATATGGCAAACACCTCCAGAGGATTTTTTTAACCCTCCCCCCTCCCCCCACTTTTCTTTTGCTTTAAGATAGTGTAATAAATGCAACAGAATTTATTACTTAGACTGAAACTTTTCAGTATTATATAATGGTGCTATATTAGTGCACGCCTCTTTATGTACAAACTTTAACTCCAGGTAGATATAGAAGACACTCATTAATGCAGCTCTGTGTTCATCAATACATCATTACATACATTTTTATAAATACAAGCAGTGTAAATGCTGCAATCTGACATTGTATCTGTCGCTTGCAGCCCTTGGGCAGTAAAGCTCAGACTGGGAGAAAGAGGGGCAGCATAAAATATAAACTCTAATAGGAGGAGAGAGCAGAGTGACAGAAGGATGAACTTATCATTTTGCTGCAACAGAGCAAAATAAAAAATCAAGTCTCCTGTCCTGCCAAACAGGCAAAATGGCTTCCATATGTGTATTTTATCGGTGTGTTTATCTGTTAGCCTGGAGTCCATTAACAATCATTATTAGACCCATAAAATTAATTTTCAAAAGTCCTTTTTCTCTTTCTGCTTTGATCATGACAATTTATTAACTATTTTATTTATGCTCTCACAATGGCCAATAATGAAACGAAATGTTAATGAATATTGTGGGTGTTAAAGTGACGTTTGAGATAAAAATAGTTAAACCTCAAATTGTTCTTGGAGTACAGGGTGCCCACTCTCACACTAAAACTGGCATGATTTAAATACAGTATTTATTACGATTTTCAGGTCACACTGGTAATGTTTGTAAGTTGTAACTAGCCAGGCCACATTGAACAGTATAAATAAAAGAGAACTTTCTGAATATGTGGGCTGCTTCCTGCCTGTGGTTTCCAAACTCACAGGCAGATGTGATGTATTATCTTCAGATGGTTAGCCCTAAACTTATTTGCCACCAAACCATTATCCAGCAAGAGGCTGTGCCAAGTTAGGACTATTTCCTGTTTTTTTGGACGCACAAAATATATTTTGCCATCATTTTATGAACTGGAAATGGGGTCATCATCCTATCTGGAAAAAACAACAGAGCACAAAGTAAGACACTTTTTAAAATCTATTTGTGAGAACTGACTAATAGGATTAGAAAGACAGTAGGTCACATAAAAGTCATTTAGTAAATGACACTTGTATGTTCCTAATATTTTACATATCGTGTATAATGAAAAGGGCACCCTTTGTAGTAACCACTTAAGGAAAGGGGTACAAATTGTACTCTGTATCTACAGTAACACTGTTTTTTTTTAACTATCACTGTTTACAGTGGAAAATTTTATTTTTCATTTGTAATTCCTTTTGCCTTGTTTGATTGTCTTCCTCAAAAGTAAAACTCTAGCATAGAGTTGAATCAAGAACTCACAGAGACCTAGGCAGGATTGCAATTTGAGGCCCTCTAACAAAGAAACAAATATTTTGGTGTGTAAAACATTAATATAATTCAATGGATACTTTACACAAAATTAGTTTAACCACTTGAAGACCAGGGGGTCTATTCACTAAGCTGCCGTAGGCAGCCGAGTGAATGACCGACCTAAAGCGAAGTGAGCCGAGCGCTGTTGGCTATTCACTTCAGGCTGGTACGGCTGATTTCACCCGTAAAAAATAAATAGAAAACGATTGTGCGGAGCTAGCAGTGACAGCTCGCTCCGCCCAACTGTTTTCTATTGACCGGCGGTTCTGCTGCCGTAAAAAAAAAAGAAAAAGAAAACTCTCCCGGGCGCTCCGGGAGTCTCCGGCTCCTGGCCAACAAGGAGAGAAACACTGATTTTTCTTTTTTTTTCTTTATTCTGACACGGCTCCGTGTCAGAATTAAAAAAAGAAAAAACAGCGTTTCTCTCCTTGACGGCCGGGAGACTCCCGCAGCGCCCGGGAGAGTCTGCTGTCTGGAGATCAGTGTCCCTGGTTAGCTGGTAACCAGGGACGCTGATCTCTCTGCAAGTGGCCGGAGCCAGCCGGAAGTGATGTAATATAAATCACTTCCTGCATTCAGAGTACAGGGATCGCCGGACAGCTTGTATGTAAACAGCCATCGCTGGCTGTTTTCAATGTAATAACGACCATTCACATCCAAAAAGCTCCCGGCGGGCCATTTAATTACAATGGCCGGCCGGGAATTGGTCAAAGATGATATCAAGCCTTACCTTCTATTCGCACAGTTGTATAAACTCCTCTCCTGTACTGAAATTGCTTACTCTGCACACTGTAAGAGTCTTACTAAGTAAATTAGAAGCTGCAGCATGTTAGATGAAGCCAACCTCGTTTCCTGGCTGGAGGACATCCAGCCAGTGGCGTACCCAGCACTTGGCACATATGTCACATGCCATGGGCGCCACATAAGGGGGGCACCGCTCCACGGGTCAGCAAAAGTTAAGTGATCCATGAAGACAGCAGACATCAGATTGACGCTGTCCTAATTCAACCCCCGCAGCTGCCAGTTAGTTGCTAGGACACCAGGAGGGGGTGTCACACCCTCTCTGAAGAAATCCAGTTCGGGGAGGAAACGCGTTAGGGCAATGGGTGATGACGGTGACATGGTACCATGGCTCCAGGTTGTCCTGTGGCTGCACTTGGATATGTGGCATGGCTGAGCTACTATTAGAACTGATGACAGCATCACAGACACGTGGATGTGTGAGGAACTTGAGTCCGGGAGTAAGTATGTGCATGTTATGTGGCTCATAACACCTGCCGGCCGTGTTGTTCTGCTGGACCAGAAACCTTACCTATGAACGTGCATTCTATATGTCTCAGAATACCTGCGGCTGGTTGGCTGAGTAGGGGTGTACTGGAGTCTGACTGCAAGTTTATGGACATGCAAGCACTAAGGTACGGGACATTTTTGTTATAGTGTGCTAAGAACCCGTTTACATCCGCACATAGACAACGAGATGTTGTAATTAGAATCCTTCCGTGTATGAAATATGGACACAGATAACAGGATATAAAGGAGGGAGACATACATCCTGCAATTAATTGGATACACGTGTCTGTAGAGTGTAATGGAGGATATGTGATTATATGACTCATATGCCACTAATCATGTGCAGCTTTTTCACAGATATATTTATCTAACTGCCAATGGCTATAATGGAATAGGAGAATCATGCTTTGGAGTACAATCAAGAGATAAATGAAGCTACATTTTGTTTTTGAAGATGAACATGATTAATGTACAGTATGTGGAAGGTTGTCTCCACCATTTAAGGATCCATTAGGGTATTGCAATCATGATGGACTGTGCTTTGGAATATCTGTTTACAAAGGGTGAGGAGCTGGCATAAGCTTAAAAATATATGAATTGAGAAACAAAAGAATTGATGAGTCTGCGGAAAATATTTTCTGATAATTCATATATAACACCGGGACATACATGTGCATTTTTTCTTGGTACATTATGTTTGATGAATTGGGGTACCAGTGTCAGGTTCATTACATTTTTTATGGGTTTTTTAAATAGCCTTTGGTTGTATGAACTTTGTAGCTGATTATTGGAGTGATGGTTGTCCTATGTGTATATATTTGACAAAAGTATGAATTAAAAATTATATTTTGATTATATATTTTTGTTCTGGGTATCTCCATATTTGGAGGGTTATAAGGGCTGCATTTATTGTACTTTGAATCTAAGTGAATTACATGAAACATTTCCTGCTGGCTGCCCTTTGCTTGAAAAATGCCAAGGTATGTAACAATGAGTGGTCTGCTTTAGTGCAAAAAATCTAATCAATCTTTTATCTTGGCTAGTATTATTCTTTAATGTATTGCTTAAGCCAAAGCTTGTTTAATGTGGGATTGAGTAGGAAATGGTTTAAACCTGTTTTGTGTCATTTGAGAGGTTTTCTTTCACTTCCTATCCTTTCTACCAGCCTTCCTAAACCATACCAGACTTCCTAAACCACGGTGCCTTCTGGCTTTCTCTGGAGTTCCCCAAAATTGTCATGCCTTTCCATGGTGTAGGGAGGGTGGGATCCATTCAGAAAAGAATGGAAGTTCGATTCCATTCAGGCCTGCTCAGCCTTCCGCCCTCTGTCATGCTGCCACAGCTGTGGCTCTTGATGTGCTGGTAGGACTCTGATGTGAAGTGGGGACTGAGGACTTTGAGATGAAGGGGGTTCCTGATTTGAAGGGGAACTCTAATGTGAAAGGGGAGTCTCTAATGTGAATGAGATCCATTCTCATGTGAAAGGAAGGGGCTCTGATGTGAAGGGAGCTTATGTTGTGTAGGGGGCTCCGGTTGTGAAGGGAGGACTCTGATGCAAAAGAGAGCCACTCTCATGTGAAAGGAAGGGGCTCTGATTTGAAGGGTGCTTCTGATTCGAAGGGGGGCTTCTAATGTGAAGTGCGGCTCCTATTGTGAAGACGAGCTCTGATGTAAAGGGGGACTCTAATGTGAAAGAAGGGATTTTGATGTGAAAATTTTGGCTCCTGATTTGAAGGAGGGACTCTCATTTGAAGAGCCCCCTCTGTTTTTGCATGGGGTCCCCCCTTAAAATCCATACTAGACCCCTAACTTGGATAAGGGTCTGATATGGATTTTGGGGGGGAGGGGGCACACAATGTTTTTACATTTACGGTTTTTACATTTTTGATCAGGATGCCTTTGAGAGTTTGCATACTTTTAAAGGATGCTGTGACTGAAAAAAGATTGAGAAACACTGATTTATACACACACCAGAAAATTAAAAGAAGTCTCTCCAAAGTGAATATGCTCTTAGACAGAAGTCAACATAACATAAGTGTCTCAATTGGAAGATTTACTGCATTCCCTGTAACTCATAGAGAAAGTTACGCTTTCTAACAGGGTCACAGACATCAATAAAGACCCGACAGGAGTTCATATAGCTTATAAAGTATACCTGTTCTGTCCCTGCTACACGTTACCCTGTGGCCTGTGTATAGCTTGACATGAAGCTAAACCCTTCTATTCTGCAATAAGCCAGACTGGATGAAATCTTGAAGCTTTATTACCAAAACAGGGTGGGTGAAACTGGTAAAACAAGTCTGTCCCTACCAGCGATGCTACCATAATGGGGAATCTGAGTGTTTTCTCCGAACATGTGCTCATGATGCCACTCGATCCTCCACTCCTCGGTTCCAAGATGGAGTCTGAGGTCCCGGAGTGTACTTGTTTCCTTCTTCTCGGGCTAGAGGTTGCTGGGAACCATAGAAAAAAAGCCTGTGTTGCTACAAATAGAGATATTTTCTCTTTACCACCATCTTGTGGCTGATTTTGAGATGGCAGGTAAGTAAGTCAATAGATTATATGACTGTGAGGCAGAACAATAACTGTCCCCAGATTATGCACACAGAAGTATTTAGAGATTCTGAACAAGCAGTTAAAGCCTTATAAACAAGCCCTGATTCACCTTTGTGTCTATAAGCACTCTGGATAAATTAATTTTAAAAATTTACAACACAGGCACTGTTTTTCTGATCTATCTGATCTTGGCATGTTGCCAGCCCTTTCACATAAATAAACAGCAGATGTTTCCAAGCTGCTAGAAACCAACTCAAGTACAACATTAGAGTCTTTGTGATAATCTTTGAGATTCTTAAAGAATGAATAACTTCAGATTAAAAGCAGTTAGGAATGATAGGGTTGGCTAGTTTAATGTCCATAGCCTGAGCTAGACATGTGCGATTCAGTTCATTCCGAATCAAAATTCGGACAAATTATCCGTAATTCGGACACATCCGCATTTCCGAATCCCAATGCATTCAAATGTGTCCGAATCAGAATTTTGGATCCCGTCCGAATTTCGTTCAAAAACTAAACTGAATCGGAGATGTGACCTTTCTGGCCAATCAGATGTGTTTGTCGGTTTAATGCATTCAAATGGGTCTGAACACAAATTTTCGTTACGGCAACATGGGAGCCATCTGATTGGCCACAAAAGTCACATGCCGTAATGAAAATTTGTGTTCAGTATATACTTATATTACTAAAACCGAGTTTTGACCCGAATTGCATTTGGGATTCCGAATTTCTTATTTGGATCCCAAATGCCATTTGGGTCTGGGAGCCTTAGCTTCAGTAATACTATATATGTATATGGCTCCCAGACCCGAATGGCATTCGGGAGCTCCCGAATGCAATTTGGAAATTCGGGACCCGAATGCCAATCCTATTGTCAGTGGGGTCAAAACATGCATTCAGTGGAGTCAAAAACATGCATTCACATTAGTAAGGTGTGGCTGAAGGGCCATTGATGGTCAGTGTGGGTGGGAAATTGGTGGTCATTGTGGAGAGGGGGGCTATTGGTGGTCCGTGAGGGCAGGCAGAGCTTTGCTGGTCAGTGGGAGTAAAGAACAGCTGACTTACCTTGCATTGTAGTGAGAGTCCCATGACGCTGTTCTCACTCTACCTCCTGCTTTTGCCAAGACTATGCACCTAGTGTAGGGCAGTAGACAGTTGTCCAGATCTGCAGAATTTCGGGATTGTGCAAAAATCCCATAGTCTGGGATGGATGCCTGTGTGCCTGTAGTGACAGGGTCACTTTAACCATTCCCTACTCTATCCAAAACTAAATCAAAACGTTCTGGCTAGAGATACACTTTACATCTTTCCAGATATGATTTGGTATGCAATTCAGAAATAAACACAACGAAAACAATTATGCTAAAATGGAACATCAACTCTAAAACTCATAAACTGTGCCTTTTAACTTGAGTAATACAAGAAATGTCTGGTACACTTAAAGGGTAGACAGGTAAAAAAAAAACTCAGACAGGAAGATATGGAGTTTAGACAAGACTAGACAGGCTGTAATTTGTACCATGAGACAGCAAAATAATATTGTTTGTGTTCACTAATATTTTATGACTTATGGCTGGTTATGTTTCATGCCATTCCTGTTTTATAGGTATATTTTACTTCTAATCTGTTCAGAAGAATTTTAAATCAGTTATATAAAGTGCTATGTTTGAAAGAGCATATGGGGACATCGTTTTATTTGTTACATTTAGATTTGTTATAATAATATTAAATGCATAAACCAGCTGAAGCACATTTCTTTTAGTATTTTTTCCATCACTGTTTATGTGAAGTTACTGTAACTGTATTAAAAGACTTGCCCACCCAAGACTGATATTCTGGAGAGATAAAAGGAACATGGGGTTGTTGGGGGCTTTTCTAATATATTCGAATACATCAATTCTTTAGTGAGGTACAGGCAGGGCCGGTGCAAGAATTTTTGCCTACACAGGAGAAGGTGCATTTTTCCACTGATTGTCAAAGTAACAAAAGTATTCACATTGACTCCCAATGTAACAAAGGTATTCACACTGACTGCCAATGTAACAAAGGTATTCACACTGACCGCCAATGTAACAAAGGTATTCACACTGACCGTCAATGTAACAAAGGCATTCACACTGACCACCAATGTAACAAAGGTATTCACACTGACCGCCAATGAAACAAAGGTATTCATACTGACCGCCAATGTAACGAAAGTGTTCACAATGACCGCCAATGTAACAAAGGTATTCACACTGACCACCAATGTAACAAAGGTATTCACACTGACCGCCATTGTAACAAAGGTATTCACAATGACCGCAAATGTAACAAAGGTATTCACACTGACTAGCAATATAAGGAAAGTATTCACAATGACAACCAATGTAACAAAGGTATTCATATATCAATTAGTCGCAATATTTATATATGAATGGGTAGCGGCTTATTGATATGCAAATACCGCCACCTATTCATATGTTAATGTGCCGGCGGATGACAGCTTCAGAGACAGTGCAGGCTCCAGGGAGAGAGCACACAGCAGAGTGAACTGGGGCGGTGCTCAGACTATAGAAGACTGAAGCTCAGAACCCCGTCCATACCACTGCTCCTGTGAATGGGAGGCTGTGTTTTTCCGCACTCCCCCACTAGCGCCCTCAAGCGGCCATTTGTGCTGCCTGTATGGTAGCGCCGGCACTGGGTACAGGACAGAAGCAAACTGTCATAGACTTACCCGGCGTGTCCCTGCGCTCCAGTGACGTGCCGTCTCGTCGATGACGTCACACCGGCTCCGCCCACAGGGCGCGGCCCCGCAGGTAAAAGATCAGCTGTTTCGTCACTCAGCGTTCTCTCGTTGTGGAGTGTCGAGTGACGAACAGAGAACCCGCAGGCTTACTTCCCTGACTCCGTCTTAGCCCCTATGCTGACTCATCAGTAGCAGAAGACTCCTCATCGTTTCCCTGCTGTGTGCTGAGAGCTGACAAGGCAACAAACCGCAAGTATCCTGGGTCACATTGATTCCAGTGCCGCTGACATTACTACTTGCAATTCATGCTATTGCTTACTTGTTGCTGTCTGTGCTGCCGCTTACAACCTGCAATTAACCCAGCTAGCTGTACCTGCTACTCATGATAGAACTCATTCTGTTTAACCTAATCTTGCCATGCTCCACTGAACTGTATGCTGTCTCTGGCTATTATAGTAGTGCATGGAGGAATTCTTGTACTGATAGTATTGATTCACTACCTACACCTGCTTGAGTGGACTGCTCAAAGTTACTTCAAACTTGCATCAGCTTGCACGCACATTGCTGCTCATACTGCTTCCTTGCATAACCCTACCTGGTATAACTGCTTACTGGGACTGCAAAAGTATATAGCCTGCAACCTGTCATCTAAAGTAATTGGGTGCAATTAGCCACAACTCACAGTGGCCATCTTCCTTAGTTTAAATAGGAGGTAAATGATGCATACGGTCTCCCTACCGCACCTAGTGTAATAGGGAACCGCTCACTGAACTACCTCTTCACTTACCTAATCGCCACCTGTTACGCAGCTGCGATCCAGCTATAAGTACTGTTACCTGACAACCCTGACACAAACCAGAAAAGGTGACGTGTCTTGTTATGCCCACTGGCCTCGCTCCATATTTCCGACTATCAACTCACCTGTATGTTTACCTTGGGCTGGGCATTCAACTGCAGCACTGTCTCAGCCAGGGGAAGCCTCAGACCCTCACTGTACCCCCTGAGCTCTATACTGCCCAGTGCTTTTTGCAGGGAGGGATGGTGGGATGTTGGGGGGAGGTCAAGTTACCAGCAGACGCAGGAATGCTTGCCTACTGTCAGAGCCAGAGAATACAGCTAGCCACGTTCCTGTGAGATGATGTTGCCGCCACTGGCATGGCACCACCCCTTACTACCATTGTTGCTGTGGTGCCTCAATTAGCTTGGTCAGAAGAGCAGGTTGCAACAGGGCTAGGGGCGTTGCCCCTGACAGCCCACCCTTAACTGCATTCATTCTTGGTGACCTCACTCCCATTCACAGCACATCCCTGAAGACTTATCTCTCCCCAGCCACCTCATCCCCTGGAAAAAGCGCCTCCCACCCAACCAGAGCTGTGATGTAGGAAGCTAGTGTGCGATTTTCCCACCAGTGTCCACCAATAACTGAAAGCATGGGTCAAAACTAGTTTACTGGTAGCAATCTCATTTTCTATGTTTTTAGCTCATGATTTATATAATACAAATATCAGAGTTAAGATCTATCCTATACATACCTTGTAGAATTCCTAAATTTATATCTGGAGCACTTTTAAGGGGATTTGCCTGTGCCTAAGCACCACTCTGGAGGATGCTGGAGCAAAGAGAGGAAGCCCTATGTAACTTCAAATTACCTCTCAGGGCTATGGACTTTCTCCCTGTTCCCATGTGACAGTACTAGCACCTATCATTTGGCCACTTTGGCACCAACTGATGAATTGTTGTTAGGAATGGAAAATAGTCACATACTCCCCATAACCTAAAATACTATATTTCTTTTAACTCCAGGTGGCTGAACCAATCAGAGGGGAAGAAAAGAAAAGGGTAGTATACACAGGGGTGAAGGGGGTTGGCATAAAAGAGAACCGGTTGCTTTGCCACATATGGGCAAAGCATATACTGTATGCCTTTTAAGCCTTGCTGCAGTCCTCCAGAATATAAGAGAGTATTGCTAACAGATGATCATTTTTGACAATACTTGGTCCTTTTTATAAATCTTCACGGTCTGGCAGGAATCTGCAAGACTGTCAAGTCACAGGAAAGGTGTGTACTGTCAGGTTATGGTCCTGTTCTTAAGCCGAACTATGGATTTAGTTGTTTGTTTTTTTGGGATGATCGTTGCAAGCTTTCTTTAAGACGAAGTACTCCATCTAGTGACCAATCCAGTACATATACATAACTGTTTTTTTTCTTTTAACAGTACAGGTTTTTTTTTAATGATATAAAGCTATAACTGCTTTCCATGGGATTCACCAGGTATTGTTTGCCTGCTCTGAGTTGTTAAGCCCTATTATTTCTAATGGACATTTGTCCATTACAGCCCATACACATGACTGCGTTATAGTAACTGCCACAATTTTAGGTTTGTTGTGGTGCTTTAGGTATCCCATCCAATTAAATCTACGTTATTAATGTGAGTTTACATGTGTGGGTGGGTAAAACACACTGCAACGGACCTGACTGGTGTGACTGGGCCTTTACGTGTTCCGGGTATTATGCATAGAGTGATGACAGGTTAGAAGTTCTGTCATGTGTTTATTTTCTGTGTCTCCCACTGAGGAGATTCGCCCTCTCTTTTTTTCCTGGTAACTACTGTCCACTGGGAATGCAAGTGAAGAAAAATCCAAAATTTTGCAATGTCACCAGAAAAGGAGTAGAGCAAACAAATCTTCCAATGGTGACTCTTATTGCAGTGATATCTGTCAAAAAAGGTATTTATTTTTGGAGTGCATTCTGCTCACCTTTTGTTGTGCCTGCAGGATAGTGAGGGAAAATCTCTGGAATGGTACACAGATGGCAAAAAACAACCCTGACGGGTTTTAACTATTTGCTTTTCTGTTCAAAATAATGAAAGCTCTGAGACAGTCATACAAGAGATGAGCTTTGAGTTTGACCTGAACTCTAGCTTTTTGAGGTTTGACGAAAGGAAAACTAAATGGCCATTTGGCCCATTTGCCATCCGAACCCCTGGCTGCAGACACAAGTGATTTCTTTAGTGGCAGTGTTGC
The DNA here is from genome assembly GCF_000935625.1 of Nanorana parkeri. Taxonomy (NCBI): domain Eukaryota; kingdom Metazoa; phylum Chordata; class Amphibia; order Anura; family Dicroglossidae; genus Nanorana; species Nanorana parkeri. The sequence goes on from NW_017307307.1 coordinate 611,201, forward strand.
TACCAGCCAGGGAGCTGTCAGTTCAAGAGTCCAATGGGAGCAGAATCATAGAGGGTTATTCACAAAGCTGCCAAAGGCAGCCGAGTGAATAACCCAGCCAAAGTGAAGTGAGCCGAACAATGTTCAGCTATTCACTTCTGCTCAGTACGGCTGATTTCAGTCGTACAACGGCTAAATTCAGCCGTACATCGGCTGCCTTCGGCTGAGCCAAAGTGCAGAAGAGGTTCGACATCTGGATCACCTGAGCCGAAGCTCCGGCAGCTCACTCGCTGCCGTTCACCCCTATTCTCATCGGCTATTCTGCTCGGTACTTCCGAGATACTGAGCAGAATAGAAAATAAGTCAAATAAAGAAAAAAAAGTTGAAAATTTGTTTTAAAATATATGAAAATATATATTTTTTAAAATAGTTTAAAGCAAAAGAAAAACTATTGGGCGGAGCTAGCAGTGACAGCTAGCTTCGCCCAACTGTATTCTATTGGCTGGAACCTGCTAGAGTCTTCTAGCAGGTCCTGGCCAACGAATAACAACTGGACGTCACGGCCGGCTCCACCCAGTTATTATTGTTTAATGACAGATCAGCGTCCCCAGGTCATTTGGCGGATGCTGATCTGTCATTACAACTGGGCGGAGCCAGCCATGAGATCACGGCTGGCTCCGCTCAAGTGTAATTTGCGGCTGTTCGCCTTGCTTCGGGTATCACTTCGGCTCAGTCGAGCCGAAGCATATGCCTTATATGCATATTGTGAATAGCCCGTACAGCAGCCCTTCAGTTCGACTGAATCGAAGGGCTCTGGCGGCCGAAGAGAGCCGAAGGATCAGCCGAAGCTACAGCTGTAACCTTCAGCTCAATAGTGAATAGCCCCCATAGTGTTTTTGTTGGAAGGGTCATCTGGATGTTTTTTATCATGATTGACGATAGATCTATCACTGGACAATGTGATTGGTGAGGAGTTTGCATTGGGAAACAATTTTTTTTTCTTGTTTTTTGTAATAAAATACTTTTTGTGTGTTTTTTCCCTTTTTTTGTGTACGGTTCCCACTTAAAATCCATGTCAGACCCTCATCATGGATAATAGTATGGAATGGATTTTGGGGAAACCAAATGGTGTTTATTTTTAAACCAATGCTTTTTTTTTAAATTTAATTTTTGTTGGAGCACAGTGTACAGGTGCGCCAATTCATGTGTAGGTTTAAGGCATTGCTCAAGCAATTCCCAAGCATACCTTAATGTGTATTTTTAATGTTGCCCTTTAGGCCCTATTAAGAACCTGCTGCCCACTGAATGGTATGTTTTCAAAATGTTTTTGCATAGTAGAGGTTCCCCATGGCAGTGTTCAGTTACCCATGACCTTTTGAAGATTCAGCTTCTGTAGACTTCAAAGGGGTCCAGGCACTATGTTTGGGGGTTTGTGGATTTTTTGGGATTGTTTTCAACTGAGAAACAGACATCCAGCAAACAAATTCTGCTTGCTCATCACTAATCCACACTGATATCACAAACTGAGAGTTTATTATTGTTGTACCGTTTAATAGCTGTGAGAGATAAGTTTGCATCTCTTTATACTGTAAAGAATATTCAAATTACTGCTGTGTGTCCTGTCAATCAGTTCCCAGGATTCCATCAATGTCATCCACCACCGTGCAGTACATTAAACAACCTAATATGTGAACAGGACTTTTATTTTAAGGTAGCAGGACAAAAAAAATTCTTACACTCAGAAGAGGGAGCCAGAGTATTTTAAATGAAACAAGTGTCGTCCCAAAACATTTTCTAAAATAGTAGTATAGAATAATAGGAGATTGTGTGATAAAAAATGTAGGGGTTAAAACAAGTTTGTGTACAGTTACAATACATTATATTTCAAGTCCTCTATAAATTGTTAGCAAACCCTCTTTCCACAGAAAGCTAGAAAAATGAAAGGAGACACATTTTTGCCATCCTTTTTCCTTCTAATTACTATTTTGTAATACTGTTATAGTGCTTTAGGGCCTGTTCACATCATTACGTTAAGAAGCCCATTCATTTTTTTTTAGCAAATCCGTTTATTGAAAAGATATGCATAGATAGGCATAGGTAATGCAGTGATAGCAATGACAAGAATTATGACACTAGTTACAAGATGTGCGTCGTACGAGAGAAGAACAAAGTAATGAGTTAACCAAATAGAACTTATAGGTACAAGTCATATTTTTATATCTCAAGTAGGGATCAGACCCAGATGTGAGTCTCAAAGGTATGATAGAAACAAATTAAATACAACAATTCTATAACCAGAATAACGATATATTAAAATAGCATTAAAACAGTTCTCATATTTGAGCGGGGACAATGCTTCAGAGGTCTTTGGGTGTAATAGGTCTAAGTCACTTAGGTTAGTTAGGCGGGAGAGGTCCCCCGGTGTGTGTCAGTGGTCGGCCTGTGGTGGTCAAAATAAATGAGTTCAGGTCAGATTTGTGGTTAACAGACAAGTCTTTGTGAATTAAGTCATCCCAGTCCGAGATGTCACGTTTGTGGTCAATATTCTAGGAAGAAATATCTAGCAAATCCATGGAAAAGAGCTTGAAAAGGACAGGTTTTAGGTCAGATAAACGAGGCAGGTTTTTTTTTATCCAGTTCTGGAGGATGCATTTTTTCGCTCCTAGTATACAATGTTGTTCCCAGCGGAGCAAGGTGGGGTGGGCTGGGGAGTTGGCTTTAGCAGTGTCATGGAATAAGCATAACAGTGGGTGGAGGTTGCGGGTAATGCCAGTAATAGAGAGCATATATCGGTCCAAAAGGACCGTATCGGTCCAAAAGGACATCATTTTTGGGCATTCCCAGAAAAGGTGAGTTAGGTCAGGTCTTGGTGCATTAGCCCATTCATTTTTAATAAACCACAATCCACCAAAGATGCAGCATGCCACAATTTTCTTAATGCTATGCTCAGATCATTCACATTCGAGCACTATGCATGCACTACCATGCATGTGCAGTGCATTGGGTGAATAGCTACTCAATCCACTGCACTATGGTACATGCATTGCCATGCGATTGCAGGAACAAATGGTGTAACATGCTAACAGAAGACTATACAGTATGGAATAAAGTGTTAACAATACCAAAGCATAATCTATGCAGAACATAAAAGGTAAAAAAAAGGGATAAGCACTTCACTCTCCAGACACTTATGGAATGGTAGGAAAACACAGGAGTATATCATTTCCCCATGAAAAATATCAGCATCTGAGACAGAAGTTGGTAAAGATTAACAGAGAGTGGGGTTTTTTTTCTTGGTGGAGGAATGGTGGAAACCTGAATGAAGGAATCACTTGCGGAGAGATTTTATTTCACCTCATGTTTTATCTCTTTGACAGTAAGTGAAGCTAATCCTACCCACACAGATGGCATAAAAAACCTGACAGGAAATTCAGGGGAGGTAACATTTGAAATAATGTGGTTTTTTTTTGCCAAGTTTCCAAATTTAGAGACAGTTACACATATGAACATATTATCCAACTCTTTAATGTATGGTCTACCCATAAATCTCTATGAGATTGCATGAAACAATTAGATTTATATTAATATCATGGATAATATAAAAAGAGAAGTGCACTTGCTGTTTCCTGCCAGAACAGGAGGATTTCTGCAACCATTCAGCTTTACACTTTTAGGAAGCATGCTGCATCTCCATCTCTGCTCTCCTCTTCAGTGTTGCTCTCCCTCCTACCTGCTCTTCTTTGCAGAAGACTACCTGTTTCTTGCCATTAGTACTGCAGGATGCTTGCACATGTTCAACCATACCCACTTGGTAGGAACTTTCCTCTACTCTCTTCCTCAGTATCTTATCTACTGCCCCTCACTCTTTAAGCTGAGGAACAATTGCCAGTTTTCCGTGAGAGGCACATGTAAGACTAGCATCCCAGAGGTGGTACATGTCAATGTTTTGCTATGTTCACTGAATAACACAGTGAATTAACTAATACAAGTGCTATGTAAAGCCGGGATAAGGGCGCTTCTATAACCTCGGAAATTTTATTCTGCCTGGGAGCTGCACCAACTGAGACCAGCCTGCTTAAATTCTGACCTGAGTTGTATCTGATTGGCACAATCAAGTTACTATATGCTGCTATTAAAGTCTTCACTAGTACATGGGGATTTCTGAAAGGCATAGAAAATACAGTACCTGTTATGCAAAGCATCCTCCTGCACTAGTTTTGGACTAAAGCAAATCAACCATTTAAATTGTCTGTGAACCACAATAAATACTTTATGATAAAAAAAAAGAAGTACTGTTACCCAACTCCTTGTTTTCAATATGACAAAGCAAATTAAAGGGACATTTCCATTCTATTAACTTACCTTAACTTGATGTTAACAATTCAGCATATTTACTTTCCCACATTAGTTTCGTTTTGATTTGGTTTTGATTGTGTTTTTTTGGGATTCAGGTGTGAAAGTCAATTCAGATTCGGACGAAATTCGTTAGCGGTAGTTCATTTGAACGTTCGTTTAGTTTCTTATTCGTTTCGTTCATTCGTTCGTTAGTTGCAGCAAAGTGACAATTGAGGGAAAAAATTGTTTTTCTCCTACTCTAATGTCACTTTGCTGCAACGAACAAACGAAACAAAAACGAAACGAACATTCGAACGAACTACCGCTAATGAATTTCGGAAAAGGAAATTCGGATTTGTTTGCATTCGTTAAATCTGTAATTAGGAATTTCCGAAAAATCGTCCGAATTTTGTTTCAGAACGAAACGAATCGCACATGTCTACTAGTTAGTTAATATTAGATGTAAGTATTCATTTTAAGTATTAATATAAGTTTTAAAGGAAACCTGTACTATGAGAAATATGGAAGCTGCCACTGCTGACCTCTTCTTTCTGGCTGCCTGGCTGTCATGTTGATTCACTGGCTTTGAAACATTTTGAGTCACTGGTGCAGATTCGGGGATGTGACTATGCTTTGACTCCACTGGTTTCATGCTTATTCTAGGTCAGTACAGAAGAACATCATGAGGACAAAGCTTTTATTTTTTGATAAACATTGTTTCTATTTAACCCTTGTTGACCCTCTGTTAACCCTAAACACCTCTAATTAACTCCTTTGCCAAAACAATAGGCCAATGACTGAAATGTAATATAATTGCTTTGATCAAAAGGGGGCATACAGGTATGAGCACTGAAGTGGTTAAAGAAACACTAACCCTGAGTACTAAATTCATAGTAATAAGCCGTAGCACTGTCATTAGAAGTGACCATACTACCATGTCAAAGACCTCATAAAGTATACGTAAATGGGTTTATGTCTCATTTAACTTAATATCAAATAGAACAGAGGTTACTGTTTTGAGACACAAATATATCACAATGTCATAAAATCATCTTTCAATACCAATTAAAGTAGTAATAAACGCTAAACCTTTTTTTCAATAATGAATCCAGATCAAAACAAATATACATTGCTCAGTAAATCATTTCTTTAAATTTGTGGCCAAGCACTTTCAGTCATCGTGTTTTTGAACAGTTGGCTCCAACTCTTTCAACTCAGTTCCCCCAAACTTCCTGTCTAGTACAGAAGGAAAAACACAAGGAACATAGCAGATTTCAGCAACTGTGCTTCTACTAGCTTGAAAAAGGGAGGAGGGAAGAGCCAGGAAGTGGGGAGTGTCTTTCTTGGCTTGCTGTGCCTGTGTGTCTATGGAGACACACACAGCTTACTAGCACACAAAGGGTGGCTCTATAGGACCCTGCAATGGAAAGGAGCCACCCTAAAATAGCATATCAGGGTCAGTGCTCAGGAGACCTGATCTGATTATGCAGGAAACTAAAACTTTATAACATCAAGGAGCAGCATCCGTTGTAAGTGATTTCATCAGCATTTGACATAGCTTAAAAACTATTTGACTTTAATATCACTTTAAAGTATACTATACTGTAATGTAAAGAGCAAAATGTGAAAGGGGAAGTAACCATCAGCTAACTGGAATCCAGATGACAGAAGTTGGTATGATGAAAAATAAATTCTGAGTGGTTGATGTGGCTTAGTAATTTGTGTTGCTACATAAGCTTGAGAATATGATGTACTAGTTAAATATGAACTGATTGCCTTCTGAAGTGCACTTCTCTCCATGCAGCGTAGAAACAACAGTACAATTATCAATGGACATCACTATAGTCTACTTGTGTATTAAAAGTAAGTTAACACTATTTATTTGAATGTCAGAGCAACTGACCACTAGATGGTAAAACAGGTCACATTACGATGTCCCAGTTCACAAACATAGCTGCAATGCTCCACGAACATTCACTTCAAGGGTAGGTTCTTTTTCAGAGTGTTAGGCAAAAGATGGGCAAAAGTCACTTTGAAGATTACTTTTAACAAACAATTTATTTGTGGATTGCAAAAGATGGGAAGGAAGGTGATGAATAATCAGGATACCCCAAATGCAATTGTTTCAAACTCAAGCTAAAATGCTTTCTGTGTTCCCAAAGACTATGCTGCCTTAGAGCAACTAATGGATCTCTGGCTCCCTATGGACCAAAGTTTGAGTGATATCTTGGTAACTGATATTAAGGCAGGAGCCCTGAAAAGGTTTTTGCATTCAATTCCTCTTCAGCCATTCACTGAGCACCTTCCTTAGGTGTGGGACAGGTGCGGGTGGTTTATAAAGGCCAAACTACTTATTTATATTTTGTAGGCCAGCATTTTACAGTAGCCTCACAAGCACGCTCGTGTGCATTGTGGAGTGCTGTGGTAGGGCAGGCCATTCATTTGAATGGGCTGCCTACTGCAGCTAAATCATACTGAAAGAAGTACACACACCTTTTTTTTAAAATCCCATTACACCACATGGCATAGTAATAGGTTACCATGTCATGTTGTGTGATACAACGCACGTGGTATGTCTAGGTGTGTTGGGGCGGCATTAAGAAATAATGGCACTGCAACACACCTAACAAAAGTTGATATTTCAATCATTCAAAGGGGTTGGTCTGAAAATTTTCGACTGAACAGTGACTGCAGCAAATCAATCAATTTCAGCCTATATAATAGTCTCGGGGGCTCATTGTTAGCATGAATGGTACAATCCTGCATTTTTTTTATTACTGTCTTGGTCCACCCTTTCATCCCTTTCACTATCTATCTCTGCAGCTATGCTGAACTTGCTATTATGTCTAACTCAAAGGGACCAGAAAGAGGATTAGAGTGGTTGCACATTTGTTTACTCGTGTCCAGGTGTTGCATCATATGAGAATGGATTGCAACTCACGCTCCTCCTGTACAAGACATGAAGAGAGACCTATAATTATTGTAAGTGGAAATAAGTGGGAAAAATTCAACACAGAACTGCAGAAAAATACACGTGCCAATCTATTTTTTGGGGGAATGGAGAGCCTTTCAAGGCAAAACGTACAGAACGTACCCATCTAATGTCCGCTTTCAAGTATACAGAGAGGTATGCAAGAGCTCAAATGTCAAATTATACAGGTGTGCTGTGAGTGGGCACTTGATCTAGTACTGTTTCTCCTTTCCTTTTCCTTAAGTTTCTTTTCTCTTTGTTTGGTATTCACAACTGTGTAATATGAGGTCTACCTATGTCTCCAGAGAGATATTTTGGAACATGTGACATAATCGACTTAACTATTCAGTATCATTTTGTTCACTCTTTGTTTTTATATTTGTAAAAAAACAGAAGAGCCCTCAATAAAAAAAATATTTTAAAAAATAACATTCAGTATATGGTCAGCCTTAGGCAGACTTCAACCTAACTGCTCCCTGGAGACCACAAAATATTAAAGCACTAACATTACAATTTCTAACGTTACAATAACTAACGTTATCAGATCCCTACAATAGTAACAACACTCATAGTAAACATTGCTATAATGCACTTCTATGTTATTAGACAAATAAAACATGGTCACCAAATAAATCAGATGACTGTAGTACTATTTTTGTACCATTACATTTACAGAGAATTGAAATCTAGAACCTCATTTGTAATGGACCATAAAGTTTCAATTTTCCAAATTAAACAAAGCTGGGATTTAATATTTGCATTCATCCATTGGAATTCAAGCATAGATACAGTATATGTTCCCATAAGTGTATGGCTTAACTGCAGCCAGCAAACACAGGCTTCAGTGCAGGTAATTAACCAGTAAGGTTTTTGTATTTTTAAGCTTCCTAATTTCCCAGCAGCACAGATGTTTTGCTAATGTAAACGCCATAATTTACAGCAGCATGAGTCACGTTATCCTGAAGTTGATAAAGCAGGCAACTTATCTCAAAGTAACACATTCCCTTTAATGTATTTATTTCCATCATTAATCACTGCCATAGAAGAACTGCAGTAAGTTTTCCTATCTGGAGTTTTCTAAAAGAGATTGTTCAAACGTCAAATAGAGTACTAGCATTACTCATTTCTTCAATCTTTGGAGTTATTGCCCAAAATAGCATGAAGTCCTCAAAAATAAGTTTTTCATATTCAATCTGCTAGCCAACCTCTCCAATTTCATTTCAATCATGCTTCAACAAGAGATGCTGAATATCTTAAGTCATGTTTATGTTTATCTAGCTTTTAAAAGTTTACTTTTACTGTCAAATATTTTACGGAGATTCAATGAACAATAGCAAAGAGATTTTCAACATGCAACCACTGTAAATATTATTGTCTCATAGACATAGATAAATGTACATTAACCCCTTCGTGACGGGAGGCGTACACTGTACGTCCCGCCACGAAGTGCCCAAATGACTGGCCACGTACACTGTAAGTGACCAGTTATTTGCTGCTCTACAATGCTGGTAACCGCTGATTCTCAGCGGTTACCATTCATTAATGGATGCCTCAGTATAGAGGCATCCATTAATGAAAGAGTAAACCTTTTTCAGACACCCGATCCCCTTCAGGAATCGGGTGTCTAAGAGTGAGAGCAGAGCCGCATTTGCAGCTCTTGCCGTCACTTTGACAGCTGGTATAGATCGGAAAAGCCCGATGTATACCGGCTTTTTTTTAAAAACTTTCAGCAATAGAAACATAATGAATCTACTCATGAAAGAATGTTTCAGTTTTCTGATGTTTGTTGGAACAATCAGAAAACCTTTAGTGACATCTGATCCTGAAATGCTGCAGGATCACTGTCACTAAGGTTATTATTGGCTGTTCTTAAGTTTGAAGCAGCCTAATAATAACCAAAAATTAAATGATTAATTTATCAAGCAGTAATAGTGAGATTAATTCACAATGACTGCTTGATATATTTAAATACATTTTTAAAAAATGTTTAAAGTTTAAAAAAAATAGTAAAAAGTGTCAAAAATAAAATTAAAAAAAGTGTAAAAAGAAATAAAATAAATGTAACAAATGAAGATAAATGTAACAAATAAAAATAAATGTAACAAATAAAAATTATATATTTAAATATATTTTTAGACTATCATTTACATAAAAAATTATCCCTTACAAGGAAAATCTGCAGCTGAGCTACAGATTCGTTTTTTACCTTAAGGGGTTAAATATTTTTTTAATCCCCTCGTGACAGTGATGTTCAAAGTATGTCGCCAGTGGAATTGTATGCCAGGTGACAACTTTTAGTTTTAGCTTTTAGAGAAAAAAAGATTAAAATGTTAGGTTTTAGTTTTAGGCCTAGTAGTACAGAAACATTTCTAAAATCTTAGGGATGTGAGTTTTTTTCCAAATAAATGAATGTATTTAATGCATTTTTTTAGCTGTGCTGTTTTTGTAAAAAATACTACAAATCAAAACTGGGGAAAAAGTATTTTCTTTAAATTTTTTCCTCTTTTTTAATATTTTATTTGTCCTAAGTGAGGCGTTAGGTACACATATGTGATATACATATATAGCCCTATCTGTCCTCTAAAAAACAATGTATAATATGTGTGGGTGCACTTTGTAAGAAAGTACATTACTGATGTGGAAGAATCACACAGCAAAAATGTCAAAAGTGCTTCAGTCATTTACAAACAGAAACTAAAAACAAGCTCAGTCATGAAGGGGTTAAAATAGATTGATGAATTTCCTCTACTTTAAAAGTCCCTGATTACTTGCATGTACCCGGTATCTAAGTGTTGGATTAGTTCGCATTTCTTCCCTTAACAGCTACAGTGCATTTTAATTTATGCTACTATTACCTGTGTAGCCCTGTTTCGTGGGGCAAATTAGATGGCTCTCTCCAATCAGCATGCGCTCCCCACTTGAAGGTAACTAGAAGATCTTGAGCCTCTGCAAAGTGGGAGGATGGGACTTGAATATGCTTATAATGACAGTGCCCGAACCCAGCTGAGTCTTGTGTATTACAAGTGGGAGCCCCAGAGGAGAATAACCTTGTCCCTAGGCATGTTCCTCTGAAAATGAAACTCTGATCATTAGATGTTAAGATTGATGAATGTCAGTCACTTTGACTAAGTTTTAAATAAAGTAGTTTAATAGCACATGCATGGAGATACCTGTTGAATTACTTCAAAGCATAGCCCTTTAGTCTTCCGCATACAGGTATTCCTTACTTAACGACCGAGTTCCGTTCCTACGACCAGGTCATTAAACGGATTGGTCGTTAAGTGAGGAACTCTATACAGTACTGTACTGCATTAGTACAGTACTGTATAGCGTTGCAGATGTACAGTACCGAACAGTGTACTGTACATCGGGCAATGAAAATACTCACCGGGACCCGCAGTGAAGATCGGAGGACGTCACTTCCCCCGGCGACACGTCGCACTGACGCTGACGCGCGAGGTCGGAGGTCGCTCAGAGGGCGGTCGTAAGTGCGAGTGGTTGCAAAACATGTAAGTCGTTAAGCGAGGAGCATCTGTAATCTTCTATCTTTATGGATTCCTCTTTCTCTTAGTGCTTTACTGGCTGGACACATAACTTGTAAATTTGCTCTTTGTAACTGAGGTTCTAATGTATGGTCAGTCTTTACATCAAGGCAGAACAGCAATGGGAAGGTTCCTGTGTTACTTCCCCAGACTCAGCCAGTCACTCACCATCCCTGTGGGGGACAATTGCAGATTTTCTTCCTCAAGGCTTGTAGCACTTCATAGCAGCCAGTAACTTAGTGACACATCCCTGGGGGGGAGATCCCCACAGCTTCCCATACACTTAGGTCTTCAAGCATGAGGTCTACATTGGTGATTACACATGCATCTTCAAGCATGAGGTCTACATTGGTGATTACACATGCATCCTAACAGTGTGGAGGCCCTGAAAGGAAGACCTTGTGCCAGGAAGTACCTATGATATTTAATAGCTCTCCAAGAATGCACAGCAAGCTCCCCAAACCTGCTGATTGGCCAGGCATTAAATATCTTAATATGGAGTGTTGCTGGAGAACACTCAACACTGTAGGTGACTGAGAATTATCACTGTATACTTAGAGAACACAAGCCAGCACACAGCCAAGCCGACTAATCTAACACTGACATATCAAAAACATAGGAGGAGTATTTGGAAAAATACTACATCCCTACACTTGTTTACTCAACTGCAGTTATATTTTTCAGCTTACCCTATTTCTCATCTGAATTTTTTAAGGAAAGTTGAAGCTGGTTGTTTTACAATGAGTTGTGATAAGCAGCAAAATTACCAACCAATTTGATTACTTTTAGGTACAGTATATTACACAAGGTTTGTGCCAGTATAAATGTAGGTAAGCATACAGTGATTTTGATTAACCATAAAACCAATACAACATAGATATGCCATAACTAAAGAAATAATTTCTATTTCAAAGAGAGCATGAAAACACAGTGTAATGACAGTGCTGGCACACACAGGTGTTTTTAACCTCAGTATTGCACTTGAATGTGGGTGCACTGATATGCAAAACTCAACTCAGATATTGTTCCTGGCCCCTGTGCTTTCAGGTTCCCAGGCTGATCTTGCTGCACCAGTGGCATGATTAGAATGGCAGAGTGGTTTTGGTGGTGAATGCCCATTTCCAACCTCCCCTGCTGAAAATATTACATTTATACACAGGATTGTGGCATCCTGGATTCCCATCTCTTCAACTGTCCCTTACCTCTTCCAGCAGGGGTGCAGTAAGGACTGTGGCTGTTCTGTCAGGGATGTAAGTAGCAAGTGCTGCTGCACTCTGTATCTCTGATCCGGTCACAGAAAGGTCTTTGTGATCTCTCCACTGGCTCAGCAACTGAAAACAGGGCACCCACTGTTACGGTTTCGGTGTTGCACTTGGGGTGATTAGGGTGTGCCCAGGCCCAGGCACGCCCACTACACCCAGTGCGCAAGCCTATGCATATACATGCACATACATACTCCTATGCAAAGAAGACATGCATAGTTATATTCTATAAGCCCTAATTATACAACACACATGCCAGAGGTAGAGGGTCATTATTTTAGTTGATCTCTAAATTAATGAGCTGTATAACAGTGTTTTGTTTATTAACAAATTTAGGTAACTTCATTTATCACTGCTTTGAAAGCACATGCAATTTAACCCTTTTGCAATGGCCCTGCTGTATATCAATGTTCCAGACAACTTGCTAAATTATAACCACTGCACTGGAAAATAATATCTAGATATCTTAAATTTATGCACTTGTTTATTAACCATACAGCACTGACATATGTATTAAAATCTACACATATTTGAGGTTCCTGGATGCAGGGTAAATAAGAGAAAATAATTTTGCAATAATATTTGGAATGTATTAATTAAAAAAAATACACTAAACATTAATCCTTCTAAAACTACATTTGTTTTACATTTTTGTCAGCTCGTAATAAAAAATAATCCTGAACAGGCTAAAAACTATGTCAAAATAACGCTTTTATATTCAGAAAAAGAATTTAAAATTATTTTGGTAGGCAAAATAGTCACTGGGTCATTGTAAGGGTAACCAATGCGTACTGAAACTACTAAGGTCTCATGCACATGAGCAGGCTGCGTTTAAGCCCAACAGAAGTTATCTGGTAAGTATAAACAACTTCTTGCTTCCCAGATCACTTTTGTCGGGTTTAGTCGTGTTTACATGCATTTACACGCATATACATGCGGTTACACGCGTTTAGCTGCATAAAACTGGGCCAGTCGGACTCGGATCGCAAAAATGTCTATTTTGGGTAAACTGGCTTAGACTGGAGGCACATAGACACTGCTGGACACCTAGGTGTGCATTCAGTTATAGAAATGCATTACATGAGTCCAGGTGGGTTTAGAAATGAGCTCCAAACGCACCTGAACTCAATGTTTTGGTACGTGTGTGCATGAGGCCTAAATGTGGCTTGGGGATCCAGGTTTCAATGAATCTTAGTCATGAAAGAGTTGAAAAGGAACACCATACTTATACATAAGGGTCATGTGCCCTATTTTTCAGTTTGCCCTGGTCCAGAGCTTACAGGTCCATGTTCCCCTTGCCGTAATGTTGCCACCATTGTCAACTTCTCTAATACTTATTCTAGATCAGAGTCTTTTCTCTTCAGCCATTGATAGGCCACTAAAGTTGTAAATCCTGTACATGCATGCTGGAGTTGCAATATCTGAGCACACGGCTCTATTTCCTGCATCTGTAAGATGCTGAAAATGGATTGTACACTGCACTGTACATACATTGAATGCAGTGTACACACTGTGGCAGTGCATGGCAATGCCACTGCATTATCTCCATTCCTGTGTCCAGAATCTAAGTGGCCAGCGCATGCTGATGGCACAGGTGTGCACAGGCTTTAAATTAAAGTTGTTGGGAAGGGTTCAAGACTCCACCTGGGAGACAGGAAGGCTCCACCCAGGAGTCAGAGTGGAGTCCAGTGCAGCAGGGTGCTGCGGATTGGGAAGAACCCCCAGTGTGCAGGTTAGCACATGACTGAGGCTGTCTGGAGGAACAGACAGTGGGCTGAGGCCGGAGCAGCGGTGCTGCAAATGCAAAGCCAGAAGGCTGGATGGGCAGGTGCTGCCATGAGATGCTAAAGAACCCCTGCGAGGGTAATTGTTCTGTTTTGTGGACTTTTATTTAATAAAAGTGGGCAAGGAAGCCCTTGAATGAAGATTACAGCGAGTGGATGCGTCCTTTATTCGCTACTATTTGGAGCTAATCCCCACAACACACACACAAAAATAAAATGGAGAGAAAGTTTGAGGAGTATTTGACAGAAGAGACATGCAAAGTCTACCAAAACACTCTACCTACTAGCAATTTGTATGGTGACTTTAATTTTGCTTTAACACTTGCCACTTGGCCAGGCTTCCTTATAAATAATAAAATACAAAACATATAGCCATTTTTTTCTATAGCTCCCTCCAGAGAATGGTAGAGTGGTTCTAGATGAGCTTAAAGTGACACTAAATTCAGGAGTTAAAACTCAAAAATTGTTAAGGAGCCGCTGGATATGAATTAGGCTCTCCTACCTGTTTTGCAGCCACCAGCCCTTTTTCTCAGCTCCAGTAACACCGACACTTTAGGATAGAACAAGCTCAAGTCGTAGGGTCTTTTTAGTATTTATTGCTTAGTAGTAACTAGGAGAGAGGGTTAGGGTTGCAGGATACCCGGTGTCTACATCATTAGCAACAGTAGAAACAAGTAGCAATAGGTCCCATAAGAGCCACCAGTGATAGGTAGTAGCACCAGAGAACTGCCAGGAATAGTCTAGGACTCTGAAGGAGAACTGTCACAGGACTTGTAGTGCACCAACTGGCTTCTCTTCTGTACAATACGTGAGAGTAGGGCGAGTGATCTCTTACATGGTCCAGACAGTAGCTCTCACTAGCTCCTTAGTAAGCAGATTCTGTCTCCAGGCCAGCCTCCATTAGGTTTCTTCTCGGTAGCATTTTAGGCCTCTGGGCCCCCAGCAGCTGCCACATGCTGAAGCCTAGAACAGGCATCCTGTAGCACACAGACCTCCTCCCAGAGAGAGCCCCAGGGGAGAGAGAGTTCTGGAAAGTGTCCCCAAACCTTTATCACCTTCCTCCAGCCATACTTCTGAGTCAGCCTGCTCAGGGATTGGTCAGAGCCAGATGCATATTCACAGTCTGAGGATTGATCCTCCCACACTGTATGCTGAGGCCCCAACCCAGCACCAGGGGGGAAACAATCAATCCACCAGACTTAGGGAAACCTGCAGAACTCAGAGCAATCAGCATCGAGTCTGATTACAGTCCAGATATAACACTAAATTTATTAGCGGCATGGTAGAGGGCGCTAAAACTATTAAGAAAAATGTATCTTTTTTTGTGTATCAATCGGTTGTAGATCATCAAATCATCTTTAAATTCATGCTGACACTGTCCTACCTTCTGGAGGGGGGCTACTTTTGTCCTCCATATTCCCTGTGAGTGTTGTAAAGTAGTCACCGCTCCAAGCTCACTCCCGTGATGGACTACAATCTCACTTTTAGTTTACTAATTTGTATAGAAGTTATAGTCCATCACGGGAGCGAGCTTGGGTACTTGAATGAATTTTAAGATTTAACTCCTGAGCTTAGTGTCACTTTAACCGTCTATAAGTTTACATGAAAAAGCAAAATAGAACAATTATGATAATACTATTCTTCTATTTTACAGTACAATCACTATGCCCGAGCTTTTAGTTCTATTTTTTCCTAAACTGACAATTAAAACACAGTGGGGTTGATTTACTAACCTCACAAACACGCCACA
>NW_017307308.1:0-1812 GCF_000935625.1 Nanorana parkeri
CCCCCCTCTGCTCCCTCTCACTACACCACTGCCAGGACCCTATGGGGGGGGGGTTTGGACCCCCCTATCACCCCCCTTATCTACGCCCCTGTCAGGCGGCACATCTCTGTTGTCCATTACGCAACTGATGGGATGACAGCGGAGTTCCAATGGCGAGGGATTAAAGCTCTGGCAGCAATGATAAAGAATCTAAGCAGTGATTTCTTCACCTTAGAGATAGAGCCCGGAAAGACCGATAATAGAGCCATCTCCGGCGTAATGTGCAGATCAATGGAAGTAACTCTGAAGTAGACATGTGAGATAACTCGCCAAAAGGGCAGAAGCAGAGGGCAACTCCACCACACATGGGCCAACGTGCCAGGCCCAGCCTGGCATCTCCAGCAGTTGTTCGGGTACGTGGAGGAGATCTGGTGCATTCTGACCGGGGACCTATACCATCGAGTCAACAGTTTAAAGTTCCGTTCTTGTGCATAAGTTGACATACAGAGTTTGTGTGTAAAGCATAAACATTTGTGACGATCATCCTCCGAGAGGACGATTCCCAACTCCTGTTCCCAAGCGGAAAAGAAGTACAGGGAATCTCCGATGTGCGTGATAATTAAAGCTTGGTAAAGTAGCGAAACTGGGCGTTGGATTGGTAGACCAGAGGCACACAGGTCTTCAAAAAAAGTGAGAGGCCTGTAGAGAGCGCCCGATACAGAAAATGCGTCCACAAAATGTCGGAGTTGAAAGTATCGCCATGAATACAGCCATGAACATCGCGGAAGCGGGTTGGGGCCAGACAGTGATGCTAGTGGCTGCAGGGCTGTTCCCGACAGGCACTGAGATACATAACAAGGTTCACAGACCTTCCAGCACAAAAAGGTGGGAACTCCATACCCTGCCGGGAAATCCGGGTTGGCAAGGATCGGGGTCATGGGGCCCCGAGACGTAGATAAGTTATATCTGGACATCGTGGTGATCCAAACCCGTAACACTAGGGGCAGGAAAAAGGGAAGATCCAAGCTTCGCGGTCGAAGAGCAGTCGGTATCCACGGGAGCGTGAATAACGGTACCGGGGAAAGGTCGCGTTCCAGGGTGACCGGGTCGCTGGAGTCAAACCATGCTGCCAAATGGGATAGATGGGTGGCCCTGTAATACGTCTCTAAGTCCAGGAGGGCGGCGCCCCATGTTCCTTTTTCTTTATCAAGATAGTGTATCGCAGTCTGGGTTTCTTATTCCTCCAAATATAACATAGGACCGCCGAGCGGATGCGTTTAAAGAAGCGGATCAGGAGACTTATAGGGAGGGTTTGGAACAAATAGAGGCATCGAGGTAGCAGATGCATCTTAACCAGTTGACATCCGCGGTGTTAAACCCCCTTCCCATCCAGGCCATTTTTCAGTATTCAGCGCTGCGGTACTTTAACTGACATTTATTCCGTCATGCAGCGCTGTACTGAAATGAATTTTATACCCTTTTTTGGGGACAGATAGAGCTTTCTTTTGGTGGTATTTATTCACCACTGGGGGTTTTATTTTTTTACTATATTAAGGAAAAATTACCGAAATTTAAAAAAAAAAAACAGTTTCCCCTATATTAAATGATAAAACATTTATTATTACCCAATTTTTTGGTAAAATATAAAAGATGGGGTCACGTCGGGTAAAAAGACACTAAACATGTCAAGCCTTAAAATTGCGTGCGCGCGCGAAACCTCAAAAAACGATAATACCCAAAATTGGCCCTAGGCGACGCTTTAAAAGCTGTTACCGCTCATCAGTTTAGTGTTATCAGTGATTGATGGCCCTAAAATGATTGCTCTCACTGCGA
>NW_017307308.1:3680-60093 GCF_000935625.1 Nanorana parkeri
GAGGGATTAAAGCTCTGGCAGCAATGATAAAGAATCTAAGCAGTGATTTCTTCACCTTAGAGATAGAGCCCGGAAAGACCGATAATAGAGCCATCTCCGGCGTAATGTGCAGATCAATGGAAGTAACTCTGAAGTAGACATGTGAGATAACTCGCCAAAAGGGCAGAAGCAGAGGGCAACTCCACCACACATGGGCCAACGTGCCAGGCCCAGCCTGGCATCTCCAGCAGTTGTTCGGGTACGTGGAGGAGATCTGGTGCATTCTGACCGGGGACCTATACCATCGAGTCAACAGTTTAAAGTTCCGTTCTTGTGCATAAGTTGACATACAGAGTTTGTGTGTAAAGCATAAACATTTGTGACGATCATCCTCCGAGAGGACGATTCCCAACTCCTGTTCCCAAGCGGAAAAGAAGTACAGGGAATCTCCGATGTGCGTGATAATTAAAGCTTGGTAAAGTAGCGAAACTGGGCGTTGGATTGGTAGACCAGAGGCACACAGGTCTTCAAAAAAAGTGAGAGGCCTGTAGAGAGCGCCCGATACAGAAAATGCGTCCACAAAATGTCGGAGTTGAAAGTATCGCCATGAATACAGCCATGAACATCGCGGAAGCGGGTTGGGGCCAGACAGTGATGCTAGTGGCTGCAGGGCTGTTCCCGACAGGCACTGAGATACATAACAAGGTTCACAGACCTTCCAGCACAAAAAGGTGGGAACTCCATACCCTGCCGGGAAATCCGGGTTGGCAAGGATCGGGGTCATGGGGCCCCGAGACGTAGATAAGTTATATCTGGACATCGTGGTGATCCAAACCCGTAACACTAGGGGCAGGAAAAAGGGAAGATCCAAGCTTCGCGGTCGAAGAGCAGTCGGTATCCACGGGAGCGTGAATAACGGTACCGGGGAAAGGTCGCGTTCCAGGGTGACCGGGTCGCTGGAGTCAAACCATGCTGCCAAATGGGATAGATGGGTGGCCCTGTAATACGTCTCTAAGTCCAGGAGGGCGGCGCCCCATGTTCCTTTTTCTTTATCAAGATAGTGTATCGCAGTCTGGGTTTCTTATTCCTCCAAATATAACATAGGACCGCCGAGCGGATGCGTTAAAAACGGGGGGGGGGAGGGGGGTGAATCTCCATCTGGTCTGTGGAATGCGGGCAAAAGGAAGGCAAACAGTAATTATAACAATAACAAATAACGTAAAGCGCCTCCGTTGTGGTATAGTCCCCTGAAGACAGTTGGTAAGCCCCGGTGTGCCGACCTAAAGTCGAGGGTCTCTCGGGTTATGAAAAAAGCAAGGTAAAGGCACTCAGGGCATCAGTCTGCAAATAAGATGTGGAGCGTGTGGTGTTTAGCCAGGCCCACCGGAGCGGCCGCTCAGAGTAGGAGGTCAGTTATCCAGGTGGATCAAGCAGGAATGTGGGCCCAGATCCGCCCAGGGTGCACGGGGCTGTAAATCAGCCTGGGTGGTATGCTAGCAACTGCTTGGGCGACAAAGGACAGGGGCAATGCAGTATGTCAACTGTCCCCTCCAGCGGGAGGGTGGCGGGAGAGGTCCTCAAGTGGGGGAAAAAACACCCATGTGCAGAAGGGTAGAACTAGGGCAAGCTGACAACACGACCTCACGCAGCAGGCTGTGATGAGGGTGCGGCCTCTTGTCGGTCCTGACGACGGCTTCTTCGCGGCAAAGCGGGGATCCATGATGACTCCTCAGGTAGGGAACTCCAGGCAGGTGGGTCCACCAGCACAGACACCAGCGGGCTAGTGTGAATGTAGCCTCATAGAGAGAGACAGAGGGTCCCAGAATATAGGAGAACTCAAACCATTCAGAACTAGAAAACTCTAAAGTAGAAAATATACGACCAGAATGAGAAAAAGCAACCACTAAGTGTGCCAGAACACAATGTCAAGAATGAGAGCCACAGGAAAAAACCTGGACGTGCAATCTGATAGTAAAAAAAAGTGATAAGAAACTCAGTAGGATATAAAAGCATTCACACTAACTGAGGTGGAAGTGCGTATTATGAGGAAGCCTCATAGAGAGAGACAGAGGGTCCCAGAATATAGGAGAACTCAAACCATTCAGAACTAGAAAACTCTAAAGTAGAAAATATACGACCAGAATGAGAAAAAGCAACCACTAAGTGTGCCAGAACACAATGTCAAGAATGAGAGCCACAGGAAAAAAACCTGGACGTGCAATCTGATAGTAAAAAAAAGTGAAAAGAAACTCAATTCACACTAACTGAGGTGGAAGTGCGTATTATGAGCTGACGAGGGAGCATGAAGCCGGCCAATCAGAAAGCCGGGCAGCATATAATCACTCGCTGCCCGGCTTCCTGGTTAGTTGCGAAACTTGCCGATTGTCACAAGTGACAAGGGAGCATGGAGCCGGCTTCCCGGCCAATCAGGAAGCCGGGCAGTGTGTAATGACTCGCTGCCCAGCTTCCTGATACCAGAAGCTCAAGTATGGGGCTAGGCATCAGAGCATTTGGGCGAGTACTCGCCCAAATACTCGGCATTGGCACCAATACCGATACTAGTATCGCTGCATCCCTAATCTGCAGTACTTCTTTTTTGACACTAAATGTCCTTAGTCATCAGAGTTGAATGATGGCCAACGTCCTCCAAACCACTTCTTCTGGGCTCAGGCTGTCATTAACGTGCCCCAGCCTGGGACTGCAAAGAGAAGGAGAAGCAGCACAATGAAGAACTCATGTCTCTGTTACTCATCTCTCCCCTCCTATGAATTAGCTCCCTATCTCACATGCACTAATTGGCTCGATGTGATGCTTCCCTTTATCGTACTCTGAGCTCTGCTGTATTGTGATTGTAATGTCTTCCTTATATTGTAAAGCGCTAAATAAATCCTGTACAATCATAATAATACAGGGACTGCAAGAGCCAGATACTAAGTCGAATTGAGATGCTTATACCGCTTGCATTAAAAAAAAAATGTATATCTGCTGAGAGTTTAGCTTTAAAGGTACAAGCTGGCAGCTTGGGAAGGGTTCTGCTTTAAGCGTCTTCCTGTGTTTGGAGCCCCTAAACGAAGGCACATTTATTACATTTGGTGCTCACCTTATTGGGTCTCTTCCTCCTTATAGGAATATATCATTTATCTACCTGAAATGTCATGTTTTATGGATCTGTCATTTGTTCCATGTTCCTGGACGCAGATAAATGTCTTTTTAAGAGGGGAGAGAGTGGCACTCCGTCCAGGCATTGTTCCGTATCTACCCATGCGTATCATTCATGCTGTTATGGACAATCTGTGCAAATATTTCAGGAATAGCGCACGGCTCTCCAAAACAAACACATCTGAAAACTATTCCAGGCCTTATGCCAAATTAGCAAGCCAAGGAATTAATGGCAGAGAGCACAACAAAATCAAGCCATCTTGCGGTGATGAAGGCCAGATTTCAAGGTGTTGGCCCTTTAATGCCTTTCTTTTTTATGTCAGAAGGGGTTGAAAATAAACCCATTAAAACAGCAATACGTGGACTGTCATGGATGAGTGCCTTACGAAAACGCCAATTGCCTGGCTGTCCCGGGAAAAAGTTTGCTCAAGTTGCTCTAAAGCCAATCACTAAAATATAATAGCAACTTTACCCTAATAATCCTATTTTTAAAAGTTCTTTTCAATCTTTTATTTCTGTAGCTGTCATAAAAACAATTCTTGGTGATTCTGCCATGAAGTTACTTGGTCAGGCATTTCCTGTTTTAGGGTGTCAAAGCTCTGTCCCTATATTTTAATTTGGCTAGTGCGTTGTCACCCTGACACATGCTCCCCTAATGGAGACCTCAAGCACCACATGATGATACACATTGTGCACTGTTGTCACTATGAAGAAGTCCATAGCAATGATATTACACTGGAGTGAATGTACGTAGACAGGAAGTGGCTGAAAGAGACTAGAAGAGATCAGTAGCACTGAGATGGGAAAAGAAAGGAACAAAAGGTAAAAACAGTTACTTTGAGACCAAATCATAGCATTTTTTTAATATGCACAGTGGTTCCAACTCAGTGACTCAAAGTACTGAAGCCAGAGGCGTAACTAGAAACCTCAGGGCCCTGATGCAAGAAAAATAATATATAAGATGAGGAAAGGTCCATGATTAGGACACATTCTCATGAGGGTCACAGGGAACAGGATCCACACTTGATACAGGTTATGAAACCCTAACAGCTGGTAGACCTAGAAGTTAACAGCATAGTTGACCAGATAATTCTAGATAGAAAAGGGAGCACTAAAGGCAATGAAACCTGTTTGGGACTCGGTGTACTCAATTCCAAGATCAGAGGGAACAGCAAGATAACAAAGCTGGTCATCTAACAGGTCAAGAGGTTACTCAGGAGAAGTGAGGCTAAGGAGTATTAGATACAATAGTGTAATGTTTCAGCAAGCGTGGGTGTGGATCTCAACTGCGGATGGCTCAGGTGGGGGGTTCACAGTCGCACTCTGTATTGGGTTGAGTGAGGTCGGAACCCCTAACACATCATGCACCACCACAGGCTGTAACAGAATAGATAATAGAATGAAACCTCCCTCTGGGTTTGTAGTTCGGTTAGCAGTATTTAGCTTCACTAATGCAAAACACTATAACAGTAACAGAAAATAACTTGGCAGCATAGTGAACAGGTAGTACGGGTATCAGTGCCGTTTCCAACTCGGTTATTTACAGTCTCTTAGCACTACACAGCACACACGTACCCCGGATGGCAAGGATAATGTCTCCGGTAACACAGAAATTGCAATACGCCTGAACACCCCTATGAAGCGTACTGTCACTTTAACCCCACAGCATAGCATGCAATATACTCAATGGAGTGTTCAGGTGGTACTTGCGGTTGGGTTGGAATCAGAAATCCCTTCAGGAGTTCAGGTTAGAGGTCCCGTGGTGTGAGGAAAAAGTCCAGGCTCCAAATCCTCTGGAGGAGGACTACAAGGTTCAGGATGACTGAGGTAAGAACACTAGAAGCTTGTTCAACGTTCTACCTTGCTAGAACGCCGAGCAAGTGAGCCGTCCAGGCTTTTGTAATAGAGACAGGTGTGATGGGGGCGGAGTCGTCAGCAGAGGCCCTCCCGAACGTCTCCTAGCAACGGGACGCTTCTGGAGGGCCGGCCGGCTATGCCCTTCGCTCTCACACTTGATGCGTCTGAGGGCGGCGTCTGGAAGGAGGAGCCAAGGACGCAAGCCGGCCGGCCCATCTCCTAGCAACGAGACGGCGCCGTGGCTGTGCGTACAGTCGGGTCTCGAGTCCCTGACACATAGGGGTGAAAAGAACTCTAGGATAAAGGTTCCTTGCAAAAGAAAAGTAAGAACGGTAAAATAGTTAGTCTCAACACTCTACGCGGAGACCTGTGTTTCTCTGCACCCGAGCAACCCTGAGGTCTGCAAGTTCACATAGAAAAACATTGTTTCCTATCTGCCCTGTTCACACCACAATGAGTGGAGAGGTTTGGAGCTAAGGGGACCCAGAAAATGCAGCATGTCTGCAGGTTTCTGCATTGCACCGCAAGTTTGCATCTGTTTCCACATCTGATTTCAATAAAGTTTAAAGAAAAAAAAAGAAAACAGTATTTTGGGTTGTATAAAAACCCCCCAAACTGTCGGAACACCAGGGAACAGTCGCAAATGCGACTGATGCAACCGGTATCTGCACTTAGTATCGAGGAATTTTCACAAGTACGAGTAGTTGTGAAAATGGCCAGTATTGACACGGATGCATCCCTACTTACTAATATAATATATTGCTGGGACTTGTAGTCCTGTATAGTTGGTGGTATTCTGCATTGCTGTATAATCATTATACATCAATGCAGAACCCCACCAGCTATACAGAACTACAAGTCTCAGCAATATATTCTACTGTCAATTAGAATACCACCAGTTTCAAACACTCAGCTATTCTCCAAGCAGAATAGAAAAAGTGGGGGGAACAAAAGTAGAAAACTATTGGGCGGAGCAAGCAGTGACAGCTAGTCCCGCCCAACTGTTTCCTGTTGGCCGGGAAACGAATAACAACTACGGTAGGTAACCAGGGGATGCTGAACTGTCATTACCATGAGAACTCAGCAGAGAGTGTGGGCTCCAAGCGGCCGGCTTCGCCGAGTTCTCATTGTAATGGCAGATCAGCGTCCCCTGGTTACCTAGTAACCAGGGGACGCTGAACCGTCATTACACACTGAGATTGTGTATCCTGAAATTGTGTATACAGATAGCTGCTGATATGGGTATGCCATTCTCGTCAGGAGCCCACACTCACAGGCAGCCGCACAGCAGATCTGTGGAGCCGGAGGAAGTGGAGAGGAGCCGCTGCTGTCAAGATGGAGCCGACAACAACTATTCCCTGAGCGAACGAAGGAGCCGACTCTGCATAGTTCTCATTGTAATGACAGTTCAGCATCCCCTGGTTACCTGGTAACCGGGGGACGCTGAGCTGTCATTGCAACTGGCCGGAGCCAGCCATGAGATCACAGCTGGCTCCGCCCAGCTGTCAGTTGCGAGGCTTTCGGCCGGCCAATGGTCGGCTGTTCATCTCAGTCGAGCCAAAGCATATGTCTTCGGCTCCACTGAGCCGCTCGGCCAGCTTCAGGAGCTGTAGGGCTATAGTGAATAGCCTGTACAGCCTGTAAGAGCTCAGGCGGCCGAAGCTAGCCGAAGGATCAGCCGAAGCTACGTCAGCACTGACCAAGAGATATGTTAAAATGTAAAAAACAAAATCAAATAAAGTAGATCACTATAAAAATTAACCCCTTATGGTGATTATCTGCAGTTAAGCTGCAGATTTGTTTTGCACCCTAAATAGTAAATGTTTAGTTTTACCCTCTCATCACATACAGAGTACTATAACCCCTTATGGTGATTATCTGCAGTTAAGCTGCAGATTTGTTTTGCACCCTAAATAGTAAATGTTTAGTTTTACCCTCTCATCACATACAGAGTACTCCTTTATCACTGAGGGGGTTATTTACTAAGCTGCCGAAGGGGTGTTGAGCCACTGCACCATGGGCCTCTGGGTTGTACTTGCCCCCTGGGCCAAAGTGTCTTTACTCTAACCCTACTGAAAATCTTTGGGATGCGTTGGAATGCCGACTGTGAACCTGATCTTCTTACCCAACATCAATGCCGAACATCAAACATGTTCTTATTGGCTTAAGAGACACAAATTCTAACAGACACTCCAGAATCTTGTAGAAAGCCTTACTAGGAGAGTGTAGGTGGTTATAACTGCAAAGGGGGACCTTTGGGTTTGCCGCCATGCTCATGGTTTTGGAAAAGGAAGTCTACCAAGCTCATATAAACGTTCTAAGCTGGTGTTGTAGGTGCCTTCAGCAAGCTTTCCCATGCCTGCTCCATAGGTTTATGTGGTCATATGATGCAACAGTTCATGTTTAGGAAAGCACTGCAGATGCCAAGTCAATGCCAGCCTTATAGAAGGGTCAGTGTGGAGAAGTCTCTCCAAACAGCAGCAGTTCTGCCTTCTGGAATCATTATTGTGAACATACCTCATGATTTATAAACTGGCACCACTAGAGGGCACTTGTAATTAACATAAAAAAAAACAAGCCGTGTCGCTAAGTATTATACGAAGCGGCTTTGTCCTGCCCTAAAACAATGTCCTGACAAGCTAAAAATAACCGTATCATGCTTCTATGCTGTGACTCTTATCAGAATGACAGATTTGAATAAACAAAGCAGGTCAGCACCGAGCATTCAGCGTAAATAAAAACGTAAGCAAATGCATACGCCGTACGCTGCGAGACGCCAGGGCCTTCCATCTGGGTAACATTTTCCTGCAGAATTCTGGCAGCAGACGTCACGGCCTGCAGACCGCGCTTTATCCAGGACAACTGATGGGGAAGGGGGGCATGCTTGTGATTATAGGATCTAAATAATGCATTGTTCGAGGAAAAAAAAACAAAAAAATGTAAACTTTGGGGAAAGTTAGGGCAGCGCTCAGAAAATGACGAGGGGGGGTTGGGTGGTGGAGCCATCCAGGTCTGATTGAAACCAACTTCCAGAACAAGGATCTTTTGTATCCTTCTAGAACGATCTCCTCTTTTTAACCCGGCAGAAAGCGAACAGTTTGTCCTGCAGTCAGAAACGTGAGCAGCGATGGCGGTACCGGGTCACTGACAGCTGTCACCATGTCATCCAAAAGCTGGAATTCCAAATGCAAAAGAGAAATTTGTGTTTTTATACTTGGATGCTTGGAGAAAATGAATGTGAATTTACATTGGGGAGACCGCAGTCAGTAACAAGTGTGTATTAGGGCCAGAAACAGGATAGAACCCAGCAATACCTCTTGTAGGGTCCTTCCAGCTACTCCTACCATCCTGAAATTGTGTATACAGATAGCTGCTGATATGGGTATGCCATTCTCGTCAGGAGCCCACACTCACAGGCAGCCGCACAGCAGATCTGTGGAGCCGGAGGAAGTGGAGAGGAGCCGCTGCTGTCAAGATGGAGCCGACAACAACTATTCCCTGAGCGAACGAAGGAGCCGACTCTGCATAGTTCTCATTGTAATGACAGTTCAGCATCCCCTGGTTACCTGGTAACCGGGGGACGCTGAGCTGTCATTGCAACTGGCCGGAGCCAGCCATGAGATCACAGCTGGCTCCGCCCAGCTGTCAGTTGCGAGGCTTTCGGCCGGCCAATGGTCGGCTGTTCATCTCAGTCGAGCCAAAGCATATGTCTTCGGCTCCACTGAGCCGCTCGGCCAGCTTCAGGAGCTGTAGGGCTATAGTGAATAGCCTGTACAGCCTGTAAGAGCTCAGGCGGCCGAAGCTAGCCGAAGGATCAGCCGAAGCTACGTCAGCACTGACCAAGAGATATGTTAAAATGTAAAAAACAAAATCAAATAAAGTAGATCACTATAAAAATTAACCCCTTATGGTGATTATCTGCAGTTAAGCTGCAGATTTGTTTTGCACCCTAAATAGTAAATGTTTAGTTTTACCCTCTCATCACATACAGAGTACTCCTTTATCACTGAGGGGGTTATTTACTAAGCTGCCGAAGGGGTGTTGAGCCACTGCACCATGGGCCTCTGGGTTGTACTTGCCCCCTGGGCCAAAGTGTCTTTACTCTAACCCTACTGAAAATCTTTGGGATGCGTTGGAATGCCGACTGTGAACCTGATCTTCTTACCCAACATCAATGCCGAACATCAAACATGTTCTTATTGGCTTAAGAGACACAAATTCTAACAGACACTCCAGAATCTTGTAGAAAGCCTTACTAGGAGAGTGTAGGTGGTTATAACTGCAAAGGGGGACCTTTGGGTTTGCCGCCATGCTCATGGTTTTGGAAAAGGAAGTCTACCAAGCTCATATAAACGTTCTAAGCTGGTGTTGTAGGTGCCTTCAGCAAGCTTTCCCATGCCTGCTCCATAGGTTTATGTGGTCATATGATGCAACAGTTCATGTTTAGGAAAGCACTGCAGATGCCAAGTCAATGCCAGCCTTATAGAAGGGTCAGTGTGGAGAAGTCTCTCCAAACAGCAGCAGTTCTGCCTTCTGGAATCATTATTGTGAACATACCTCATGATTTATAAACTGGCACCACTAGAGGGCACTTGTAATTAACATAAAAAAAAACAAGCCGTGTCGCTAAGTATTATACGAAGCGGCTTTGTCCTGCCCTAAAACAATGTCCTGACAAGCTAAAAATAACCGTATCATGCTTCTATGCTGTGACTCTTATCAGAATGACAGATTTGAATAAACAAAGCAGGTCAGCACCGAGCATTCAGCGTAAATAAAAACGTAAGCAAATGCATACGCCGTACGCTGCGAGACGCCAGGGCCTTCCATCTGGGTAACATTTTCCTGCAGAATTCTGGCAGCAGACGTCACGGCCTGCAGACCGCGCTTTATCCAGGACAACTGATGGGGAAGGGGGGCATGCTTGTGATTATAGGATCTAAATAATGCATTGTTCGAGGAAAAAAAAACAAAAAAATGTAAACTTTGGGGAAAGTTAGGGCAGCGCTCAGAAAATGACGAGGGGGGGTTGGGTGGTGGAGCCATCCAGGTCTGATTGAAACCAACTTCCAGAACAAGGATCTTTTGTATCCTTCTAGAACGATCTCCTCTTTTTAACCCGGCAGAAAGCGAACAGTTTGTCCTGCAGTCAGAAACGTGAGCAGCGATGGCGGTACCGGGTCACTGACAGCTGTCACCATGTCATCCAAAAGCTGGAATTCCAAATGCAAAAGAGAAATTTGTGTTTTTATACTTGGATGCTTGGAGAAAATGAATGTGAATTTACATTGGGGAGACCGCAGTCAGTAACAAGTGTGTATTAGGGCCAGAAACAGGATAGAACCCAGCAATACCTCTTGTAGGGTCCTTCCAGCTACTCCTACCAGCCGTGGGTGACGGCCAGACCAGAAGACTCGTCCGGCCGCATTGTTCTCTAGCAATCATGAAATCAGTATAGCTGTACTACCTCGTAATTCAGAAGTTCAATAAACTTTATTCATCGGCACTACTATGTGAATCAGGTATTCAATAAACTGTATTAGTGCCAGTGACATGCCCCTCTCCCTGCCAGTTTGGCAATGTGTCCATTCCACTGGCATGAAAACATTTTATTGAATGAGTCACATAGAGGTGTGGCTATACTAATTTCATGACAGGTAAAGCATCAAAGTAATTGTTTTATCTAACTTTAACATTTTTACATGTATTTCATATACAGTATGTCTTTGGACGCGTGCACCCGCATGCAGACACCGCTGGATCGGAAGTGCCTGCAGGGAGCAGTCAGCGTTGGATCGGAGAGCCGCCGCACCGCTGGAGGGACAGATGAAAACATCAGGAAAGAAGAGGAAGATCGGATTAAGAGACATCATTTACGGTGATTAACATTGGGTGGAGGGAAAAAAAATATCCTTTAAATGTCACTTTAAGTCTAAATGACAGACAGACACAAAATAAAACCTGACTGGTGTTTACTAAAATGCATGTTGACAGGCCACTACAAGCAAGACTGACAGTTACAGGCATGACTCCCAGAGGCAGAGGCTTTTGGGAGAATGTCCTTTTGACAGATGAAACAAAATGAGAGCTTTTTGGTAGGTCACTTTATGTGGTGACGTTACACACATGCATGATGACGTCACAGCGGGGTGCCACCTGCTTTCCGCTCCCGGTGACACCCAGCCTCGGGACGCCCCTGGGTGCAACTACAACTACGCATTGCAAGACGAGCCATAGGCATGACTCCCAGAGACAGATGCATGATGGAATTTGTATTTTCACCACAGCTGGAGGGCCGGAGTTGGCCTACTCCTATGATAAAGTTTCTAACCCTTCCACACCAGAAAACACATTTTGAAATATTGGATTTGGTGGACTGATTCTTTAATAAATGTAATAAACGACAACAGATCTGCTGAAGACCAAATGACTACAGAATAATCTATTTTTATGGCAGCTTTTGCAGACATGACATTTTTATGCACTAGATTACCCTGAAATGACCCTTTTTTTATACGACATTGGCTATAGGGCCTGCCAACTGATGTACGCTAACCAGAATATCCTGAGGCTCGGTTGTAGGTGGGAATTCATCAGCCCTGCAATGAATCAAGCAGATGTACTTCCAAGATAAATTCGACCGGCGCTACAGGCTAACTCAACATTGTAACAGTGACGTTAACCTGCCTCCAAATCCACCTACACGTCGTTTTTAGACCTCCTCGCCTGCGTTCCGTCCCTCAGGGCCCAACGGGGTCCTGTTGTTTGACACAATCACCTCCTGCCTCTTCCACTACTCCCACGTGGGTCTCTAGGCCGCGCCCTGCCTCAATTATTTTATTTTGGACAAAGTAAAAAGAGCAGCTGTGCACACACAGAAAACAGTTTTACTCATTTTCTTTTGTTGGGGGGGGGAGGGGGGGGTGTATTAGGTATCAGAGGTGTCGTATATTGCGTTGGAATGATCGGATTGAAAACTGCAATACGTGACCCAAGAAAAACAGCTCTGGGAGCCATGTTTTTGGAAGCCGCTGCAGATTTTGCACATAGCATCATCGCACTGAACCTGCAAGGCGCGTGGTTATCAGTCCCGTACTATTTACCGTCTGTCTGTGCGTATTTAATAGGGGTGGAACGGAATCCGATACTTATATTTATTAAAGAAAAAGAAGAAAAAAACGCTGAGCGTATTAAGAGGCTCAGCTATTCGGAGAGATTTTTAATATTGCTCCCATGTAATTCCAGTTGTGCAATTTCTGCATCTCTTCCCCATGCTGACCGCTCATTATTTTTGGCCCAGAATCGGCGGAGAGCGTATTTTACAATCATTCCTGAGCTGTAAATCATCAGTCTGCTAGACAGGCCTGTACACTGATGCATTGGGGAACTCTGGTTAAGTCAAAGCTCACTAAACTATTATAATAACAATAGGAATAATAAAAATGAAGACCATTCTACACAAGACTCACACAGTCAGTAGACAAGGGGGTTCAAAAAAGACCCACATCCTTCACAAACTCCACCACCTCGACAACACTGAGCCATTCACATCCATCTCTGCACTAGAAGAGCTTACACTCTAATGTCTCCAACACCGTCACACACTATTATACCTTTATATAGCTCTGACATATACCGCAGTGCTGTACAGAGAAAACTGAGCCAATCCCATCAGTTTCTGCACCAGAAGAGCTTACACTCCAATGCCCCACCATTGTCACACACTATTATTATTATTATGCATGTACACTGAGAGGCCGGATTATTATGACCACCTGACGTTTGTAGGCAAATTAGCTATAATTTGGCGCTGAAGTTGCTAGAGGGCCAGACCATTATAAATAGGGAAGCAGGTTGTTTACCACGACAGTAGAAGTGATTTGTTTCAGCAGATACGGGGAAACAACGCGATTTAACAGCCTTTGAACGTGGGATGATTGTTGGCGCTCGGAGCCATGGAACGAGTATCAGCAAAACAGCAGAATTTGTTAAATGTTCAAGAGCAGCTGTTGTCAGTGTTTAAAGACCGGACTGTCAGCCGAAAATCTGGGTCTGAATGTGCGAATTGTGGCCGTCAGCGACTAGTCAATGTTAGGGCAGAACGGAGAGGGGCAAGACTGGTACAAGACCACAGAAGGGCAACAGTGCCGTGTCAGATTCCTCGCATCACCTTTCAACATCTCGTGGAGTCACGAGGCGGCCCAACAAAGTACTGATGGGGTGGTCATAATTATCTGGCCACTCAGTGTATATAGCTCTGACATATTCCATAGTGCTGTACAGAGAACACTGAGCCAGTTGCATCAGTCTCTGTACCAGAGGAGCTTACACTCTAATGTCCCAACACCGTCACACACTACCGTATTAAACATTTATATAGCTCTGACATATACCACACTGCTGTACTGATAACACTGAGCCATTCACATCAGTCTCTGCAAGAGAGGAGCTTACACTCAAATGTCCCACCACATTCACACACTATTATTATAGATTTATATAGCTCTGACATATACTGAGGTGCTGTTCAGAGAACACAGAGACAGTCACATCAGTCTCTGCACTAAAGGAGCTTACACTCTAATGTCCCACCACAGTCACACACTATTCCATGTGTAGGTAACCTCAGTACTCCAGCTATGGTTAAACTACAAGTCCCAAGAGGCATTGCAAGACTCTGACATCCACAGGCATGACTCCCAGAGGCAGAGGCATGATGGAATTTTAGAGTTTAACCACAGCTGGAGTGCTGAGGTTGCCTTCCCCTGCACTAATATTATATATGTATATACCTGTAGCTCTGACATGTTCCGCAGTGCTGTACAGAGAACACAGAGCCATTCACATTAGTCTCTGCACCAGAGGAGCTTACACTCTAATGTCATCTACAGTTACATACTATAATTAATAATAAACATGTATATAGCTCTGACATATTCCGCACTGGTGTGCACAGAGCACTGAACCAGTCACATCAGTCACTGCACCAGAGGAGCTTACACTCTAATATCCCTGCCACAGTCATACATGCAGGCACCTTCTCTAGGAAACGTTTTATGTAGAAGCAAATATAGAAGCAGCATTTTATTAGTTGTTGGAATAGAATCAGAGAATCTGGAGGACTGAACACAAACACAGTTTAGAATCTGCTTGCAGTTAGCATTCTTGGTGAGTCCAGGACCTCAGTGCTGCAAGGGTACAGTTCTAACAACAGAGAGTGCTGTGTACTGCGCTCTGCAATGGTGACAGATCTTCTCACCCTCTTGTAGAACATAGCCCACATTCATATATATGTTGGCGGCCCCAGTCACATGGGAGAGATAGCTGGCAGGGCTGTTTTCCTGGATTTGATCTAAAATAAAATAAATGGTTCGGCACATATAGTGAGCCAGCACAGTGCCAACTGCTCTGACTCATGGGCTCCTCGGGAAGCAGATCTTTAATTAAATTGTCATCGGAAAGACGTGATGGATAACGTGTGAAACTGCCTACATTTGGAGGCACCATCGCTCCTTACAAGCAGAGGCGGCTCTAGACTTTGTGAGGCCTTAGGCGAAACTCAAATGTGAGGCCCCTACCTACACCCATCATGAAAAAAGCCCCCTGGGTGCCCTCAGGTGGCTGCCTATGCACCCTTATGCTAGCCCCATATCACTGGGAGTTTAGCTGATTAGGGTTGCCACCTTTTCTTTAAGCGAAATCCAAACACTCTAGCGCTGAATGGCAATATTTTTTTGGGAGAAGAGAGAAAGAGAAGGGACAGCCAGCAGAAAAAAAAGAGAGGCAGCCAGGAAAGGAGAGGATTCGGCCTCATAACTACACACATGCAAGTCCCCACAAATGCACAGCAGTATCTTGATCCACAAATAGCACCGATTTTATTCCTGTCCTCTATACTACGACAGGGATAAAATCAAAGCTGTTTGTGGACCAAGATGTACATTTGTGAGGGGTCTGTGTGTGTGAAGATATGAGAGCTAAAGTTAGGTGGGTTAGCAGCAGTCTGTAGGGAATGTGATACAGACATCAATACGCAGGTACAATCCTCCAGCTTTGTTCACTGTGTACTGCTTGTTGGCCATTATGGCAGAGAACAGTAAATCCTCCTGTTGGGCAGGTCAGCCAGGTAACCTCCTGCTAATGCCAGTGGGCTGTCAAATGAGGGATCCTCGCGGTCAGAGGCTTGTGCAGACCAAGTTGAGGGCCTCCTCAGCACACCTATGCTGTTCAGACATGTCACTGGAGGTGGGAGGGCCACATTACAAGTTATATTTCCTGTAAATTAACTCTGTAACCACTGGAGGGGGGTAAAGGGATTGTATGAGTGAGTGCCGATGATGTATAGTTGTGCTTATAGGTTTACATACATGGCACCAGTAGTGGACTACCGCCATAGTGACCAATGCGGGCGCAGGGCTTACAATCCTCTCGGGTCCCGGCATAGGCGCGCACACTATACTTTTATTCCAGGGAACTGGAGAGGACGGGCCGACGGGGCTTAATGATCAGTCTCCGCAACCCCGGACATTGTAGGCGGAGACAGCCAAATGGGTGGGGTCATACTCCTGCTGATTTCTTTGGATTGGTCAGTGAGAGGAGTGGGTGTGGTTTGGGGGGAAGAACGGGGTGCGGCTTTGGACGGACATCGGGGACAGAAGTAGGGAGACATCTGTGGTCAGCTGGTCATGGCTTGAAGTTGAGGCATTGTTCTAGGCCTGTTGCTGTATGGTGCTGTGACAAGACGTACACCTGGGAAGTCTTGTATGCTACATGCTGGGTCATACATTGCTGTGCCGGTCATTGTCCAGCAGTACTGTGCCTGCTCACACCAATTACAGTGCGTTCCAGAGCGGTTGCACTGTATCGCACACTACACTTCCCCCTGCGTTCTGGGGCGGGAGAGGGTGTGTAGCGCTGCATTGAAGTCAATGGCACTGCAGTGTGGTCGGGGTATCCCCAAAGAATTTTGCTATGGGGCATGTATGTATAGTATGTCAAGTTTGTTTAGCCAAGTGGTGCCCAGAGGGCCACCCACGGCTCAAATTTCAGCCCATTCAGCAGGTATTGGATGAAATTTAAGTCACTGGTACACTTACAATGAAAGATTCTGGTGCTAGGTTCACATTAGGGCTCACTCATGCTAGTCCAATTAGGCTGTGTTTAGCATCGTTGTCCAACACAGTCCACATGCATAGAACAGGGGGTCACTAAATGGCAGAATGCGATCGCTGACCTGCACTGGGTTATGGCTGCCCCCCTCATCCAGCACTCCCTCGCCCCATATACCCCCAATGTCTGTGCAGAGCGGGAACTTAAATTTGTTAGAGACATGGCCAGATATAGCGCCATTTGTCTGGCCTGCTCTCTATCACCCCCAGAGGAGCAGAACCACTGGATGGGGTACTGTGGAGCCATGAGGCTGCAGTTTGAGGTGGAGATCATTAACTGGATTCTGTCTACATTCGGCATGAGTGGAAAGGGCGCTCGTGCTGTCTGTGAGAGACAAGAGGAGAGGTCAGGCCAGCACGGGCCTATCCATTTGATGATCTGCACCCTGAAGGACAAGGCCGGATCCAGATATAAGGTGGGTCCTGATTCTGTCACTATGACAACAGCGATGCTGTCAGTTACCAGGAGGGCATCTCCAGCATGTAGTGGTGAAAAGGGCAGAACATGTTAAGTGATGGGAAAGAGAATGGTATAGAACAGGGGGTCACTAAATGGCGGACCACAGTCTGGACAGGGGCTGAGTGACCGTTCTGTCCGGACTTCGATTCGGACCTCGGCTCGGTGAAAATTTTACTCGCCAGTCCTCCTTGAATTTTAATTCACTACCCCTGGCATAGACAATGCAGACTACCTTATATCTTATGCATACACCACGTGAACGATCCCTTACTAAACAGGACTGTATGATGCGACTCTACTTGACCAGTGCTTTGAGATGTTACACTACCATAGTCAATAAAGAGATTGACTGGGCATCACTTTGGAGTGCGAGCGACTTTTTTCTGGTTCTACTTGACCTATGGAGAGATTCGGATATGGCTGCAATATGTCAGCATACATAAGAAAAGCAGCAATATGCTCTGGCGATAAGAGCAAAGAAAATACAAAAAGAAAAGAATATCAGCACATTTGCCCTGATTTCTCCATAGTAATTCTCTTCTATTTGTTTGTATTAGATTCTTCCACATAACCCTAAAGAATGCCAGAGTTGGAGGGCTTGCAGTCAGTTGCAGCGCAGACAAGATATGGTTATAATTACTATATTATTTATGTATAATAAACAGCTGAAGACAAAAAGGTTTACTTTACACCCCCTGTCCGCCGGCCTGGAGCCAAGCACACTTTATGAATAATCCCGGCAGCGCGGACAATGATATTTATCACAATAAGCTCATTTGTACAAATCTCTCCCCAGATTATTCCTCTTCGTACAGGCGAAGATATTTCATAACTGTGAATGTGCGCTCCGTGTCGCCCCCGGATTTCAGACCGTACTGTCCTCGGACTGAACAATGCAGACCTCATCTGCACAACTTGGTTGAGTTTTAAAGCGTATTTTAACCCTAAAAATCATATTTAAAGTAATAATAAACTCTCAATCATTTTTTCAATAATGAATCCAGATCAAACACATATATACAAATATACATAGCCCTGCATTCTAGTTCTTTAGATTTTTGCCCAAACATTTACAGTCATTGTGTTTCCGATGACTGTTTCCGATCAGTTGGCTCCAACTCTCCCAGCTCAGCTTCCCTGAACTTCCTGTCCAGTCAAAGATCACAAGGGACAGAGCAGTCTCCAGCAACTGTCTATCTACTATCTTGAAGAAGGGAGAAGGAAGGAGGAGAGTGGATTGCCTTGCAGTGTCTGTGGAGACACACACACAGATTACTAGCATACACAAGGGTGGCTCCATAGGACCCTGAAAGGGAAAGGAGCCCCCCTAAAACAGGATATCAGGGCTAGAGCTCAGGAGATTCTGCAGGAAACTAAAACTTTTAAACGTTGATAAGCAGCAACCATAGTGAATTAATCAGCATTTGAAATAGTTTAAAAACCTTCTAACTTTAAGTTATGCTGTCATTTAGTAATACATTATGCTTCTTCTTTTACTACATTTAGCTACTGCAACCGTGCAATTCCCCTTCTTTCCCGGTTGCAAACTGACCATGCCAAGCATGGAAGCAGATCTGCTGGAGCTGTCAGCTTGGAGTTATAGGACGCCAATGGGGTGCCAATGTACAGTGTACCTGTAGTCCTGTAGTCAGATTTGATGTTATGCCTGCTGGTCAGCCCTGCTTTACTTGATTGACAGCGGCTGTCCTACATGTCACAATGCTTGCTCACCCTCCCTGCTGCAGACGTGCATTGGCCACGCCCCCTACTTGATTGACAGCGGATGTCCTACAAATCATGCTGCTTGCTGACCCTCCCTGCTGCAGACGTGCATTGGCCACGCCCCCTACTTGATTGACAGCGGCTGTCCTACAAATCATGCTGCTTGCTGACCCTGCCTGATGCAGACGTGCCCAGGCCAATTCCACTACTTGATTGACAGCGGCTTTCCTACATGTCATGCTGCTTGCTGGCCCTGCCTGCTGCAGACGTGCCCAGGCCAATTCCCCTACTTGATTGACAGCAGCTGTCCTACATGTCATGCGGCTTGCTCACCCTCCCTGCTGCAGACGTGCCCCGGCCACGCCCCCTACTTGATTGACAACAGCATTCCCACTGATCTACGTGTCATTTTGGTACCCATCCTCCCTGCTGCAGACAAGGCTCTGGGCACGCCCACTGATTCCTTGACAGCAGCTTCCTCGCTGCCCATCCCCTACTGCAGACACTTGGAAAGGAGGGGGGCTGTGCGATCAAGTGACTTTGGGGAAAAAAAGCCCTAAGTAAGGTATATACTTTTTTTTTAAAGAAGTTTTATTACGTACAGTATATACAAAGATTTTTTTTGTAATACTGTAACACTGCCCTTTGTTCGACTTCACAGATTAAACTTTCTGAGTACCCATATGAACAAAAATGATTGACAGCTTACGCGTCCTCAGATGTGGTGACTGACTTTCACATTTATATTTAACAGAGCAAAAGGGAACAAATAAGAGATGTTCGTTATTAAGGTTTGCATACACTTCAGAGTAAATCAAACCCCTAATGGGACAACATTTACAACTTAACAACTGCTGCAGTCCAGGTCCAATGATGAACGGTCTTGTTAACGGCCCTGGTTGTCATCATGCTGCTGGAGTCTTCTGGAACCTGTGAGGACTCCACCACTGAGCAGTCAATGGAAAGTGTTCAAGTCAGCCAGGAAGCAACATGGGCACCTGAAGAAGGACTCTCCTACTCTGCAGTCCAGAAGAATGGACACTTGGGAACGGTGTGTCACATGACCATGAAGTTCAATTAAACCTTAATTTTTTTTGGCATGTATCTACTGCTAGCAAAAGGGGCTTTTTTAGTAAAATTACTGATTAGTTAGTGTAATTCGGATTAAAAGGTAGTGGAGGGTTCTTTAAGCTCTACAATAATTTAAAAAGTGAATTGAAAATCAACTTCGGTCTCCCTTTTCCAGAATGTGGTTCCTTACTGATGCAGCTGGAACCAAACCTGGCTCCTCCATCTTCTATGTCTCAGCGAATGATTAGGTTGTGGCGTACTTAGGGAATGTGTTAGTAGATGCCATTATAGATGGAGTGTGAGGAATTCAATGTTGGATCTTTGCTATTTCTACCAGGATTGTACAGGCCAGACAGTGATACAGAGACGGGGAGGAGGAGTCATCAGGCAGGTCAGGTCACCCCAGCTCCATCATTAGGGGGAGACGCACAGTATGTTTATATAGACTCAGCATGTTCCCAATGTGTCATGTCAGCTCATCGCAACACAACAGAGGGAGCCCAACGCTGCTTACTCATTGTCTGCAAATGATGGAAATTACACAGGCTGACCTTACACAAACCCTGGGAGCGCTAGGCTGATCTATGGAGAACATTTCACACTCATCTACTGTGACATGTCACCAACTTCACCTACATTCCTTATTTTATTGTAACTTCACCTACTTCATTTACTTTAATTTACCTTCACCTACATCCCTTACTTTTCTTTACCTTCACCTACATCCCTTACTTTTCTTTACCTTCACCTACATCCCTTACTTTTCTTTACCTTCACCTACATCCCTTACTTTTCTTTACCTTCACCTACATCCCTTACTTTTCTTTACCTTCACCTACATCCCTTACTTTACTTTACCTTCACCTACATCCCTTACCTTCACCTACACCCCTTACTTTACTTTGCCTTCACCTACTTCACTTACCTTACTTTACCTTCACCTACATCCCTTACTTTTCTTTACCTTCACCTACTTCACTTTACTTTAACTCTTTCATGAGCAGAGGTCATTGATGACTAGGTGCCCAGATCAAATTAAGCAGCATCAGCATGCCTATGATAACTCAACAATGCCTCTATAAAAGGATTAGACTCATTGGAGAAGCACAAAGTTCACTTTATTAAGCCAAAGACAATTGTTTATTCCAGCATAAGTAGCAGACAGGTAAGATCCATCTAGCCGCAAAGTAATTGAAGGAGAGCTGAGCTGCATCTGCTCCTTGTGTTGAGTCTCTTGTTTCAGGTAAAGTCCCCTTCCTGGGACAACAATGGTCCAAAACCAAGTTACTAACGCACTCAAGTCAGACTCAATACAGTGGCTTCCAGCCAAACGTGTCTCTCTATCAGCTAACTCACAGACACTCAACCCCCACAGCTTGGACCAACATTAGTAATCAGTGGAGCTGTGGGGAAAACCAAAACATGGTCCATGCGATTGGGAACCCATTTCTCGCAAATGTATACAGGGTTCCCAGAGAAACCAGCACCTGAGCAGGATTTTTAAACATCATGCGGTAGAGAGCTAGGTTCTTTGGATCTGCTGGGTTCACCTTAGAATAAGTACTTAAGGTGACACTAAACTCAGGAGGAAAAACTTAAAAATGCATTCAAGCACCTTAACTATTTACAACAATGTATGTTATTTCTGTATCACTCAGATGTAGATCCTCAAATCATCTCTGAGGGACTGTTCACATGAGATCAGGTCCTGATCAGGTCCTGATCAGCAGACGTGGAGCTGTTGATGCATTGCGTTTTTGGCTGCGTTTTGGCCGCGTTTTGGATGCGTTCCAGCAAAAAAAAAAAAAAAATTTTTTTTTGCTGGAGTGGGGCTGTTAGTATGTTAGCTGCAGCGCAGTGCGTTTTTGACGCGTTTGCGTATCTGCTCCGTTTCCGGGCCTGACAAAATGTGACATGCAGTATTTTTTCTGTCGTAAGCTGAACGGACTGTGCACGTGAGAACTGGAGCCCATAAAACACATAGGGATACATTGGGATGCATTTTGAGTGCAGCAGCGTACGGAGTCGGTCAGCACACAAAACGGACGTCGTGTGAACAGGCCCTGAATCTCTCTGAAATCTCCGACATTGTCCTTCCTTCTGGAGGGTGGCTACTTTTGTTCCCAATGGTCCCGGTGTGAGTTGTAAAATAGTCACCGCTCCAAGCTCACTCCCATGGTGAATTAGAATCTCAATACGCATTAGAAAACTAAACATGAGATTGTATACGATAGCCATCTCTTGGGATGGTTTGTTGGTGGTTTTGGTGGGGAACCTCATTTGCACAGAAGGAAGACACTGCTGTTTCTCATTAAGCCCACAGACAGGGGCTGACAGTGTTGATCCCATTAGGCTCTTTGTGGTTTCCCCCATCCTGATTTGGCATTTTAATGAGACAGGACAAACAGGCCAGGTTCGCCTCATTTTATTAACCAAGCATGATAAAGTTCAGGCTTACAGAGAAGACTGAAAATTGCCATTAGATGGTAAGGATACATGAAACATTAACTAAAGTTAATTTCCTGTTCTGTGGCCTCATATCTGTATATCTGAAGTTTTAGATCATCTAAGTCAATGTTGTCTTTGGCTGCTAAATATGGAGAGAGATTTGGTGATGTCACTACTGTGCTGATCCCTGTTCTCCTTGCTGGAGAGGAAGCTGCTGTACCTAAGAACTGGCAGTGCAAGGATCTCCCTGCTTCTGATTCATCTATTCTGTTCATCTGTGCTTCTTCCACCTCTCATGCTGCTTATTAATTGCTATCCCACCACTCATCAGATCACCATTCTTCAGGAGGGCATTTCTGACATGAGGAAGCAAAGCCTTCACTTGTATCCAAGATATCAGCCTCCATACAAAGCAGAACAAGGCCTGGTAAATCATTAATGTGGAAAAGGTGTAGGGAGTCTAGAGGCAATACTGGTGCCTATTCATTTGTTTCTACTTGCCTTTTTTGGGAAGAGTTTCAGGTCCTCTTCAAAAGTACAACAAATAATTCCCTCCCAGCCTGCATAATTCA
This sequence comes from Nanorana parkeri, assembly GCF_000935625.1. Lineage (NCBI taxonomy): Eukaryota > Metazoa > Chordata > Amphibia > Anura > Dicroglossidae > Nanorana > Nanorana parkeri. The sequence continues at coordinate 26,117 of NW_017307308.1, forward strand.
CAAAGACATTGTAAGACCATGGCAAGCACCACAGCAATGTTGTGGTCTCCTATGATCCTCTATTTACTTCCCAGCTACCTAAATTCAGCACTTACTCCCAACTACACCTTGCGTAGCTTCCAACTGTCCCTTATTTTGGAACCAAACCCTCTGTCACTCTTTCCTCAGTAGCTATCCATCTTTTTGGTCTGATATATAGACCTTGTTTTAACTACCGAATGTGTCATACTTCACAAAACCTTTCATCCAACCTTTATAGTATTGATCTTGTTATTCTGAAAAGCCAGTATAAAGGATAAGTAGAGATGAAAAAAGCACTTGTGAGTTGAATTATACTTTATGTGTATTAATTCTCCACAGTCTGCTATAACCGGGGATTAGGCAGGAAGTGTGAGTGTCCCTCTTTCTCATCTGTGAAGGTTTAGGAGATACACTTCCTTTTCCATAACTAGAATCTGTTTTATAATCAGTCCATGCAGAGGATGTGGATGAAAAATCAGTCAAACAAAATCTGTCAAAGATCTTCAAAGATCTCTAAAATCAGCATTTAAAAGATACAATTTTCCCCGACAGGGGATCCCACCATTCTTTCCAAGTATATAGCAAATATTTATAAAAGTATATTTATTTTAAATATATTAAGAAGCACACATATCAAAAAATATATATCAAAACACAAACAAACATATATATGACTGCATTCGGCTAATGGTTGACAAATGCATGTGGACACAATAATAAATGAAGGGCACACCCTGGAAAGCATCAATATTTCCGTATATAGTTGTTATATTTGGTATCGAGAGAATTTCCTTGTATCTAGAACCTCCACAAAGTAGGAAAACGATATCCGTTTTTTAGGCAAAAATAGCAGTTAAAGAGTTAACATACACGTGTATGAAGGAAAAAAGAAATAAAAACAATAGTCAACATCAAAAATACTTCATGTAGTTAGTAAAGATATGTGGGTTAAACTCACAGTGGTGTGTTTCCTCGCCCATGGGTCAGAATCTTAAGATCAGAGTAATATTGTCACTGATGTAAGTAGATCCGGTTGTGAATACAAGTGGTTCAGGAGATGTTTAACCTTATCTCGGCTTTTTCTTCTCCAACGTGGAAGAGTGCCTTACTGAACCAATACCTTTATTTATTATTGTGTCCACATGCATTTTTCAACCATTAGCTGAATGCAGTCATATATATGTTTGTTCGTGTTTTGATATATATTTTTTGATATGTGTGCTTTTTAATATATTTAAAATAAATATACTTTTATCAATATTTGCTGTATACTTTGAAAGAATGGTGGAATCCCCTATCGGGAAAAATTGTATCTTTTGCTAGTATATAGAAGCAGGGGACCCTCCATTTAACCTTCCTCTCCCGTTTTGTATGTTCTATAAAATCAGCAATCCTTTTAAACAGATACACCTTGTAGTCATCTGCTTGATCTTCGCATTTATTGATGGTTTACCAAGTTGAGCTGCATAAAAGTGAACCTATAGGTTGTCTGTATGGCATATGGGAGAGTACAGCACACCTCCAGGTATTCAAAATGGGCACCAATTAATTTTAAATCCTATCTCCAGGCAACATTCTCCTTCCCTGTCTCAACCGTCTTCAGGACATTTGCTCACCTAACTCGTTGGTTTGTGTTTCTTGGCATGCTGTTCAGCCTGAGAGGACCCTGCTACTGGCCAGCCAGTAACAGGTGCCCATATGACCTAGGCAGCAGCGTGGGCACCCAAAGAAGTTCCCTCTCCCCAGCTCACTGGCTGCCGTATCTATTCAAACAAAGATTTTCAGAGCGACTCCTTTGATCAGCTGATCGAGGGATACCGGCTGAAAGACTGCCGACAGCTGCACCCACTGTGGAAATTTCTTGAGCAGCAGGCCGAAATTTGCACAGTGTATGGCTTTGTGTGCTTTCAAATTCATCTGAAGAAATAATGTCACCAGCACACCACAGTGGTAATTAAGCAATAGTCCGTTTAATGACACATTGACATTCAATGCAAGTGCTTTCGGGGCCTCAGGGGGTTCCCTTCATCAGGCTCAGAATGACACAACACTGAAAAACCATCAACTTTAACATCTCGTTTGCGCGCCGTTGGTGCTTCTGATTTGACTCAGGTTTGTGGCTTTTGAATCTCTTATGGCGGGAATGGGCTCAGTGATGACACTGCCTCTATGGGAGGGGTCTGCTTGTTACACACAGTTTGATGTCGATTTAAAGTTGATGGTTTTTCAGTGTTGTGTCATTCTGAGCCTGATGAAGGGGACCCCCTGAGGCCCCGAAAGCACTTGCATTGAATGGCAATGTGTCATTAAACGGACTATTGCTTAATTACCACTGTGGTGTGCTGGTGACATTATTTCTTCATTTGTACTATTCACGGTGCCGTCCGTGGTCACTACAAGCACCCACCCGTCTGCACGGGTCTCTTGGATGTTCCGGTAAGGAGTGCAGCAAGACCTCTGGTTCTTAATATTGTCTTTCAAATTCATCAACTTGCATTTAACATCAGTTTGAGATGCTTTGAGATAATTTACAGCTCAATGACAAGGGCATTTGACCTGCAGTTGGCCTCCTTCTGACATTCATTTGACTTCTTAAACTGCATCAGTCTGCTTCAATCTGCTTTCCCATCCCATAGACTTGTATGGAAAGAGAAGCAGCTCTGGCATGATAAAAAGCCTGTAGACACAGGTGCTCACTCTGGCTCATGGCAGACTCTACTGAAATGTAAATCCACTAAGCGATCATGAACAGGGCTGATAATCTGTAGAAAGATAAAGAGAGGCCAAGTTTCTACAGCCAGGACGGATATTTAGGGAAATATGATCTTTCTGTATTAATATTTAACAATATTTAATGCCCTCATCTCTTCTCCTGCAGTGCCTTCCATCGCACCCAGTCTCATGGAATGTTTATCCCGGCACTGCATCCCGCTAAAACCTTCTGGAATGAATTTTCACTAAATAAATCAAGACAACTCAAACATGGAAAAGAAAGGCCAGTGCTGGATTCCATCCAATGGTCCTGCAGATATTCCCAGCAATATTACTTTAATACTGGTAATAAGCATTCAGCGGTGAGGACAGGAAGGGATTCCGCGTTGTCTGGTACTGTATACAGACGTCTGAGAAAAATTCACAGGAATGGTGGCCAGGCTGAGGCTGGATATTGTGAATCATCGCGGTGAACAAAGCTGTGAAATTGTCAGTATTGTGTATATTAGATTATGTGCTGATATGGAGAGCAGGCACTGGGATTGCGCATACTGCTGTGTATAGGCTATTAGAATCACTGCTGACATATCCATGACCTGGAAACTGACTCGTGAAATCCTGTGAATTTTTCTTTTCTGTAATAAATATCTCCAAATGTTTAACGGTAATATATTGCGCTTTTGTACATATTTTCCTTCTTTCTATAAACACCGGTTTGCCATAAAATTATGACCAACCACCTAACATTGAGTAGATCCCCTTTTGCCACCAAAACAGCCCGGACCCGTTGAGGCATAGACTCAACTAGAACTCTGAAGGTGTGCTGTGGTATCTGGCACCCAGCTGTCAGCAGCAGATCATTTAAGTCCTGTAAGTGGCAAGGGGGGGCCTCCTTCACTCCCATATGCATCAGTGAGCCTTGGTCGCCCATGACCCTGTAGCCGGTTGACTGGTTTTCCTTTCTTGGACCACGTTTGGTAGGTCGTGACCACTGCAGACCGTGAAAATCCCACAAGAGCTGCAGTTTTGAAGTTGCTCTGATCCAGTCGTCTAGACATCACAGTTTCGTCCAAATCAAAGTCACTCAAATCTTAACACTTGCCCATTTTTTCTGCTTCCAACTCATCAACTTCAAGGAAAAACTGTTACCGTATATACTCGAGTATAAGCCGTCCCGAATATAAGCCGAGGTACCATTTCCCATTTAAGTTGCTTTGATTTGCCTTTTAGTTGCTCAAGGTGTTGCAGTGAGCTACATCTGAGTCGCATCAAGCTGCTTCAAGTTTTTTCACACTTATATTAACTTGAATGAGGAAGAGAAACAGCTTAGTTGTATATGACAGTGATACGGCATCATATGACAACAAACCACTAATGTTACAAGAGTTGCACTGATGCACATTTCCCTATGTTCTGCACCTTGAGAAGTCCACCTAGACTCAGGCACATGACTCATGAATCTCACTGTAATTCCAAGATTTAGCGAAGGGTTAAGCTACCACATCTGCAGTGGTAATGAATCTTATAGGGCCACTGGGAACTAGAATAACCGTGGAGCGAGATCTATTGCTGTTTGTAGGGTAGAAGACATCATCTTTACATGTTCAAGTCCACAAACAATAATTGCAATTTACAAATTAGATTCTCAAATGAGAATCCAAAAGAAAGATAGAGACTTACTTAGAAATGTCACATTTCTGTCTGTTTATATAGAATAGGTCTAATTAATTGGAATCTAATTAAACAAAACCATGTCAATGAACTGGTCCTGGCATCAACGTTTGTTGAGTAATAGGATTCCAGGCCAGCTGGCTGCACAACAGAGGGCGCTTCGTTTCATCTCAAGAAAAGAAGAAAACTCCCAAATTCAACTAATAATAGCTGTGTTTAATGAAAACGGGATACTAAGAATCACCTGCCACAACCCAGCAAGCTGTGAAAGATGTACGAAACTTAGAGCTATGCCCACCTAAAACTGACTATTTCAGATTGTGTCTGGATTGATTATACTCCTTAAAATATAAGTGCACTTATCCAACAGGCCCCTTTAAGCTGACGTCACTGTCCCCTCCCTCCCCGTGAATACTTACCGAGTTCCATCAGGCCTGGCGTCGGTTGTTTGTTTGCATCCTGCAATGGACGTCTTCTTCTCCTGCCTGCACCTTTGCAGTAAATCCCCATTGACTTCCATGGGGCACGTCTACCTCCATCTCCCGCATAGGAGACAAGCCCTATAGAATCCATAAGGATCTCTGCACCGGTGCGGCCAGGAGAAGGAGATGTCTGACACAGGATGTCAAAAAACATTAAAAGAGAACTATGGGGTAACCTTTTAATCCCTTAATTAGTTCTCTAGAGTCATGGGAGGACATAAACTAACAACCGCCCGTGACCCAGGGCTCAGTATATAGTGAGCTATAGCGAGCTATATACTGAGAGCGCCACAGCCGGGGACGGATCCCGACAATACTGTCAAGATCCACCCAGCTGGCTGATTAACCGCGGGCTCTGCCTATCTAGAGGCAGAGCCAGCTGTGCCCGCCCCCTCCCCTGTCCGTTCCTCCAGTCAGCGCTGGAGGATCGGAAAGGGGAGGGGGGATCCCTGTGGGGAGTGGTGACTGCCAGTCACGGCTCTCAGCAGGGAGATGATCGGGAAGTGAGCGAGTGACGGTATATGTTCGCTCACTTCCCGATCAATAGAGCCGACCTGTGACAGTTTCAATGACACATGCCGGCTCTAACTATGAGGATGAGTGTAAATCACTTGCCTCATAGTTCTCCCTTAAGTAAGTTCTAACATGGTAAAAGTATCTTAACAGTGTACTGTAACATGGCGGATGTCCATAACAGTCCCCTGTAACTTGGCAGCTGTTTGTATCTAGCTTTTCTGACAACTCAGCCGTAAATAGGATTAAAGCAGTAGTCTCTTGCAATCTGCATTCACACAGCAGCAGTCTCTAGTGTGAAACCTGGCAGAAGTTTATAACAGTTTCTTGCAATCTGTAAACTTCAACAGTGAGTTGCTGAGATAAATCATGCGCAAATAGACTCAAAACACTTTAAGCACAGGTCCCATGGTTAGGTAAAGCAGAAAGGTTTCGAATGAGATCGCATATTGTGAATAGGATGACACAATAATGGTCAGTTTTGATAAAATTAATAGCAACGACTATACAGTATTTATAGACATGGTCAAAATACAAACACAGAAGAGATTGCCCTGGATTTTAAGGAGGAAAACAATTATCAAATCAAACTTACAATAAAATAACTTGATCAAGGAATATCACCAGGTAATGTCCCAATGGAACATCAGGTCACACCAACAGGATGCTGACAAACCCTCTCACCAAGTAGCAAGCAATAGGAAAGATGTGAGCAGGGATATCAATCCTTGACGTGAACCACACAAGGACCATAGGGTGTAAACGTACAAACATGTCCCCAAAGGTAGTAAAAGAGGAAAAGACTAGAACCCTGGAAAAAAAAGGAGAACCTCCACTAGCATGTTTCCGGGGCCCATGCCCCTTCATGAGATTGGAGGTTGAGGTATTGAACAAGTAGCCATAAACAGGCAAGCCACAGATCGCGACACATAAAGGAAACTGAGCTGAATGACAGCAAGTGCTCACCCAAACATGCTGTTTCTGTGTTGTACTCATATAATGTACACAGACATCCTTCTAGTCTTGTACAGAGCAGTGCAACGTAAGGTGCCATTCATAATCTACAAACCCCAAATTCCCGCTAAGAAGACAGGTACTCACTGATTCTGTTCCTCACATTATTCACTTCTTCACCCAATGATTTGGCTTCTGCAAACCTAATTTAAAAAAAAAAAACAATGACATTTAATATAATTAATGACAGAGCACACATGCTGCAGAAAGAAAACTGGAGAAACATGTTAAATACAAAGATACAGCACTGGTTTGCATTGAGGTAAGAGACCTTTTTGAAGGTTCTGCTATGCTGCAGGCACACTGTGCAAAAACGTCCTCTTTAAATACACTGCCTGGCCAAAAAAAGTCACACGCTCTAATATTTCTTTGGACGGCCTTAAGCTTTGATTATGGCACATATCCTCTGTGGCGTGGTTTTTTGTTTTTGTTTTTTAAACCAAATTTTATTTGATTTTTTCCATATAAAACTCCAAAAGAAAATAAAACAAATATACTATCAGCAGGTTACATAAAGGTGCATATCCATATCTATTATACATCATACATGTAAGATGCGTCAGGGTATATGTGCTGCCCGCTCTCCTGTTAATCAACTGCATATCAGGTACAAACACCGTGGAATTGTTGGATCTGTTAGGAGCTAAAGCTGGACCGAGTATCTGGCAGGTAGGAAGTAAGCTAATCCTGCGCCAGTCGCAGACTAACATGGTTTTGATAAGCTTAGGTAATGTCACTACAAGGATTTCTTTCCACAGTTGTAATGATTTTTCACCAAGATCTTGTAGTGATGATGGGAGAGTCGGACCTCTGTGTAAAGTCTTCCCCAGCACATCCCAAAGATTCTCAATGGAGTTAAGGTCTGGATTCTGTGGTGGCCAATCCACAGAATCTAGGGGGACTTTCCTAATCCAATTGACGCCAACACAGGGGCACCATTTCCCCAACTGAATGTGTCAATATATCTTCCACTGTCACCAACACTATTCATCATACTGACATCAACAATGGGGCACTAATCCCCAACTGACACCAACAATGGGGCACTATCCCTCCCGCCGACACCAATGATGGGGCACTATTTCTCCACTGACACCAACAATGGGGTACTATCCCTCCCACTTAAACCAATGATGGGGCACTATTCCTCCACTGACACTAATGATGGGGCACTATTCCTCCACTGAAACCAACAATGGGGTATTATCCCTCTCACTGAAACCAATGATGGGGCACTATTCCTCCACTGAAACCAACAATGGGGTATTATCCCTCCCACTGAAACCAATGATGGGGCACTATTCCTCCACTGAAACCAACAATGGGGTATTATCCCTCCCACTGAAACCAACATTGGGGCACCATTCCACCCACTGAAACAAATAACGAGCACCATTCCTCTCACGGACACCGGGGCATTTTTTACTCTCACTGACCCAGGGGCATTTACTCTCACTGATCTCCAATGCAAGGGAATTTTTTCACTTCTACTGGTCACAGTCCACCCCTTCAACAGGCTGATAAACAGTAGGCTGGCCCTTTGTTTAAAAATTTGAGAATCCCTGGCTTAGTTCTTTGCTGAAAGCACCTTGTTGTTTGAACACAGCTCCATTACTCATCCCAATGACATATGCCAGGGGATGGCTCACTCCAAAGTTTTAATCAGAACAAGCGAGTACCCCGACTCTGCTATCTCTTTAGCTAATAGTGCTCTAGGAATCCTTTGTCATGAATTAATTGTTTATGTGTAAAACACATATATCACTTTAAAACAGAACCCAAGTTAAAAAAAAAGGGGTTAATTTAAAATTGCAAGGTAGAAAGAGTTGAAGTGGCTGGGAATAGCGGACACATGAATCATCCTTAGTTTTTAGAGCAACACATCAGAATAAACACTGTGGGCTCTCTGTTTAACCACTCACTGCAATTAGTCAAACCACCTAGTGAGACTGCTAAGAGGCAGAAACCAGAGACAGTACAGGAGGGTGGCATGTCCTTTAGGATCTTCTACAGCACCACTTGTGGTTTCTCCATATCCTATGTCTGGCACAGTAAGCCTTCAAAGAGTATGACTGGAGGGCATGCAGGCCCGAAGCAGCCTTGGATTATATGGCACCCTGTGGAAACTCTAAGTGTATTGCCCCCGCAGCGAAAACAGGGGTTCCAGCTCACTTTCAAGATTCTTACTGCTACCATGATTAACATCGAGCCTTTATTGTAGATTCCTACAGCAGTCAGTTACATTGTATATCGTGTGTACTATTTCATACACTCAAGAGGTTTGGAGCAGCTCCCAATATATCTTCTCTACCCAAGACCCCATAACTTAAAGCATATATACCCAACAGCTAAAATTAAATACTTGAAGCTTACTAATCCTTAAATGCGGTGGTTGCATTAGTTTTCTGTTTTTAAAGTGACCCTAAACTCAAGAAATAACCCTTAAAAATAAATTCACGTACCATAACTATGAACAACAATGTCTCTCATTTATGTATCGCTCGGCTGTAGATCCTCAAATCCATCTACATCTGCTGGTCCAACCAACACTACTCTAGCCACAGGTTGACAATGCTGCTGCCCAAGGGTGGCTCCAGTGCTCCTCTATAGGGTGAAGCCACCCTGAGACAGGAAGTGTGTTATTGGCAGGATCACCCGGTGAAAAGAAAAAAAAAAAAGCCTGAAAACTAATGCAGCCACCACATTTAAGGATTGGTAAGCTGCAATATATTACATTTTTGTTTTGGGGTTTAGATACACTTTAGGTAGAACAGGAAAGAACTACAGAACAATGAGAAGCTTCTGTGTTGGAAGCAATGGATGAGTAACACTAATTGGCCTTCCTCTTTCCAGCAATCCAGGGTCATTCCTTGCCACATTCCTCGTCCACATGAAATGGATTGTATTAAATGTGATCCCGTAATTACCCTGCAGGAAAGCAACGCTTATTTTTATAGGGTTACATCATGGTGGTTTGTAGCCTTCTGACATCTGCTAAGTTAATAAACAATAATTTATTAAACATTCACAAAGAAATGTTATATAAAAGCTGTTGTAATGCTGAGCTCGTCAGTTTAAAGGGTCAGGCCGCGCAGCATTTATATTTTAGTCCAACGCAGAGTCCGGTGTGCTAAGTCTCCCGTTGGTCTCTTATATCTCTATAGGACCCCGATGGTGAGATAAATCTGGTACAGTTCCTGTCTCTGTTCTTGCTGATCCCAGAGTGATGGATTGTTCCTGATCACTTTGGGGTGTCCCTACCTCATAATAAAATATATGAAAAGTCCGGCAGGGACAGAGGGAACCCCAATGTACCCAAGTTCGGCAGGCGCATAAAGCTTAACTCCGGCTTTCCCTTCAGTTGCACCGCCTCCTCTCCTGGACTGAAATTGCTGTGAGCTTCTCTAGGCAGGACCAATAGTCAAAATCTAAATGTAGTCCTTGTGTACTTTGCAGTCTTATCTCAAGTACTGTTATCAGTCCTGCCCAGTTCAGCTCTGTCTGCTATCAGTCCTGCCTAGTTCAGCTCTCTGTTATCAGTCCTGCCTAGTTCTACTCTGTCTGCTATCAGCCCTGCCTAGTTCAGCTCTCTGTTATCAGTCCTGCCTAGTTCTACTCTGTCTGCTATCAGCCCTGCCTAGTTCAGCTCTCTGTTATCAGTCCTGCCTAGTTCTACTCTGTCTGCTATCAGCCCTGCCTAGTTCAGCTCTCTGTTATCAGTCCTGCCTAGTTCTACTCTGTCTGCTATCAGCCCTGCCTAGTTCAGCTCTCTGTTATCAGTCCTGCCTAGTTCTACTCTGTCTGCTATCAGCCCTGCCTAGTTCAGCTCTCTGTTATCAGTCCTGCCTAGTTCTACTCTGTCTGCTATCAGCCCTGCCTAGTTCAGCTCTCTGTTATCAGTCCTGCCTAGTTCTACTCTGTCTGCTATCAGCCCTGCCTAGTTCAGCTCTCTGTTATCAGTCCTGCCTAGTTCTACTCTGTCTGCTATCAGCCCTGCCTAGTTCAGCTCTCTGTTATCAGTCCTGCCTAGTTCTACTCTGTCTGCTATCAGCCCTGCCTAGTTCAGCTCTCTGTTATCAGTCCTGCCTAGTTCTACTCTGTCTGCTATCAGCCCTGCCTAGTTCAGCTCTCTGTTATCAGTCCTGCCTAGTTCTACTCTGTCTGCTATCAGCCCTGCCTAGTTCAGCTCTCTGTTATCAGTCCTGCCTAGTTCTACTCTGTCTGCTATCAGCCCTGCCTAGTTCAGCTCTCTGTTATCAGTCCTGCCTAGTTCTACTCTGTCTGCTATCAGCCCTGCCTAGTTCAGCTCTCTGTTATCAGTCCTGCCTAGTTCTACTCTGTCTGCTATCAGCCCTGCCTAGTTCAGCTCTCTGTTATCAGTCCTGCCTAGTTCTACTCTGTCTGCTATCAGCCCTGCCTAGTTCAGCTCTCTGTTATCAGTCCTGCCTAGTTCTACTCTGTCTGCTATCAGCCCTGCCTAGTTCAGCTCTCTGTTATCAGTCCTGCCTAGTTCTACTCTGTCTGCTATCAGCCCTGCCTAGTTCAGCTCTCTGTTATCAGTCCTGCCTAGTTCTACTCTGTCTGCTATCAGCCCTGCCTAGTTCAGCTCTCTGTTATCAGTCCTGCCTAGTTCTACTCTGTCTGCTATCAGCCCTGCCTAGTTCAGCTCTCTGTTATCAGTCCTGCCTAGTTCTACTCTGTCTGCTATCAGCCCTGCCTAGTTCAGCTCTCTGTTATCAGTCCTGCCTAGTTCTACTCTGTCTGCTATCAGCCCTGCCTAGTTCAGCTCTCTGTTATCAGTCCTGCCTAGTTCTACTCTGTCTGCTATCAGCCCTGCCTAGTTCAGCTCTCTGTTATCAGTCCTGCCTAGTTCTACTCTGTCTGCTATCAGCCCTGCCTAGTTCAGCTCTCTGTTATCAGTCCTGCCTAGTTCTACTCTGTCTGCTATCAGCCCTGCCTAGTTCAGCTCTCTGTTATCAGTCCTGCCTAGTTCTACTCTGTCTGCTATCAGCCCTGCCTAGTTCAGCTCTCTGTTATCAGTCCTGCCTAGTTCTACTCTGTCTGCTATCAGCCCTGCCTAGTTCAGCTCTCTGTTATCAGTCCTGCCTAGTTCACCTCTGTCTGTTATCAGTCATGCCTAGTTCAGCTCTGTATGATATCAATCCTGCCTATTTCAGCTCTGTCTGATATCAGTCCTGCCTATTTCAGCTCTGTCTGTTATCAGTCATGCCTAGTTCAGCTCTCTGTTGTCAGTCCTGCCTAGTTCACCTCTGTCTGTTATCAGTCATGCCTAGTTCAGCTCTCTGTTATCAGTCCTGCCTAGTTCAGCTCCGTCTGTTATCAGTCATGCCTAGTTCACCTCTGTCTGTTATCAGTCATGCCTAGTTCAGCTCTGTCTGATATCAATCCTGCCTAGTTCAGCTGTGTCTGATATCAGTCCTGCCTAGTTCACCTCTGTCTGTTATCAGTCCTGCCTATTTCAGCTCTGTCTGTTATCAGTCCTGCCTAGTTCACCTCTGTCTGTTATCAATCCTGCCTAGTTCAGCTCTGTCTGCTATCAATCCTGCCTAGTTCAGCTCTGTCTGTTATCAGTCCTGCCTAGTTCAGCTCTGTCTGATATCAATCCTGCCTAGTTCAGCTCTGTCTGTTATCAGCCCTGCCTAGTTCAGCTCTCTGTTGTCAGTCCTGCCTAGCTCAGCTCTGTCTGTTATCAGTCCTGCCTAGTTCAGCTCTGTCTGTTATCAGTCATGCCTAGTTCAGCTCTGTCTGTTATCAGTCCTGCCTAGTTCAGCTCTGTCTGCTATTAGCTCTGCCTAGTTCAGCTCTGTTTGTTACCAGCCCTGCCTAGTTCAGCTCTGAAATACAGAAGCCTCCATGTTATGGAGATGTGAAGAGGGGGATATGTTGTGTAGTCCTAACCCACTTTCTGTCAACGATACAGTATAATGTGTGAGTGTTATCGCTCTAGGACACTAAGTGTGTTACTAGCAGTCTTACCACATAACAATAAAAGGGGAAAAAAAGAAGAAAGAAAACTAAAGCAGTCACCAAATCTAAGGACTGGTAAGCTGAAATATATAGCATTTTTATTGTTGGGTTTAAATACCCTTTGTTTGCACCACTCAAATTTTTACAAAATCCAAAAATCGGCAGGCCTGGCAGCTACCACCCAATATAGCGGCAGACCCAAAAACTCAGAGGGCACTTTATATGGACATAGAGAAGAACAGTGATGACTACCACTTTATCTGTGGTTTTTATATTAGCTGTGACAGCAGCTATAAAATGCTTTTTTTCTCCTTTCGAAGGAAAGCCAAACCATCATTGATATTCTTTTATAACTCCTAAAATGTCCCAGCCAATTATCTGGGTAAATAGTGTTTCAAATATGTCATAAAGGAAGCCACAAAGCACGCTTTACCCCAGGTGAGGGTGTGAGTCAGAGGCTGTCGGGTCACACCATCACGCCATGTCATGGCTGCCTCCCATGGAGCGGAATGGTCTTCTTGTATGCTCTCATTTAGGGAACCGTGCCGTGACTAAGCGTTCCTACAGAGCAGCTTCTATGAGTCGGACAATGCAGACCCCCAGCCTTTCCTTTAATGTCCCACCAAAAGGTATGAACACAACATCCGGTGGTCTCCGTGATCTACTACACACACTCATTTCTGAGGAATAAGAGTTCACATTTGGTTGTATGAGGCATTTCATACAACAAGGTCACTGATGATCGAATGGGTTCTTTTAAGACCGGAAACCAACCCACAATAGAACAAAGGATTTTTCTGCGTCCTGGAGTAAAGTGCCCAACAATTCTAAATTTGCTAACCGTGCAAGCCTCTCAGTGTTTAATGAACATTTCAGAAGACTTCTCCATTCACGACTATGGTGAAATCTGTTTAGCTAAGCTGAGATATAAAGGTGCTAATGGCATAGGAAGAGGATACCCTTTGTAACGTGTATTTCTTCCTTCATTGGTGGCAGAGAGTTAAGATAAGCCATGCACATAGTCCCCGCAAAGCAGCCGTTTAGACTTCCCAAAACCCTGGAGTGGCCCATGTATAGTACAGGCAGTCCCCGAGCTACAAACATCCGACCTACATACGACCCCTACTTACAAACGGAGAGCAGGGGATCCCGGGCTGCAGCCAAAGTATACCGCGCAGCATTCCAGTAGTTGTAGTTGCAACTAGTGTTGCACAGATACCAAGTACAGTACTCGGTACAAGTACGAGTAGCGATACTTTTGAGCTCCAAGACTACACTAGAGAAAAATGTAAAAGTTAAGAGGCAGCTGTCATTTGTAGGGAGCACACGGAGCTTCTGGGATTTGTACATCTCTGTTTTAATGTATGATTTTGTTTTTATAAATATAAATAAAGGGATGCACAGATACCAGTTTTGCGAGTACGAGTACTGATACATTTTTGTTTATTGTCATGTGACAGTTTTTCTAAAACAATACAGACTAATGATTTCAGGACAGTGGTAGAGGGCCAGAGCCCGGTCCCAGCTGCAACCCTGGTAGTTCTCATGAAAATGCCAAGTATCGGCACTGGTACTCGAAAAATATCTGTGCATCCCTAGTTGCAACCGTGCTCGTGCCGATGAGGAGTGCCCGCCTTTTTGGGCCTGGTTTGTAGTACTGTACGTACATTACAGGAAGTTGGCTCTTGTTAGACGTGTCCTTGAGACAACAGGAAGTGAGAGGAAATCTACCCCTAGGAAGGGAAATTCACTCCTGTAAGAGTTATCATGGGGAAAAAGTGTCTCCACTGAAGCTTTATCACCAATCCTTGTTTCCACAACAACCCACAATTTTCAAATTCCACAGGGACAGAAAGTGAGGTAAAATCTTCTGAACAGGGGCACACACAGCAAAACAAACGTTACGGGGGGTTAACCCTTCCTTATGCTATCCAAAACAAAAACAAAAAATGTTGGCTGGAGTTACACTTAAAAAATGTACCTGTTCCAACTTACATACAAATTCAACTTAAGAGCAAACCTACAGTCCCTATCTCGTTCATAACCCGGGGAATGCCTGTAATCATCAAAAGCAGAGAACGCACCTCCATTCAGTCTGTTTATTAAAATTAAAAGCTATAAAACAAAATGTGTAAGATAGTAATATTTATATTGTATATATAAAACTGCCCACTGTCCCACCAAAGCAGTGCGGCTGATACAACAGACAAAATAACAGCTAACCTCTGACAAACATGGTGATGTCACCAAGACCACACTGGACTTCCTCAGGGGCTCCAAAAACAGTTTGCATGGGAAAGCTTTAGACCCATGGCTCACAGGTGATCCTGCCACTGGTGACATCTTGCAAATGAGGTGCAGCTGACCTTTGACCCAATGGTTGACTTCACTTGAAATACTGTAGAACAGGGGTAGCCAAACTCCAGCCCTCCAGCTGTGGTGAAACTACAAATCCCATGATGCATCACTCCCCGGTAGTCATGTCTGTGAGAATCATGCAATGCCTCATGGGATGTGTAGTTCCACCACAGCTGGAGGACCGGAGTTTGGCTACCCCTGCTGTAGAATTTTGATGACTAGTGGCAGCAAAGCAGTGACATCTCTCTGGTTCACCCGACTCGAATACACCAAGGGGCCACATTATTGGAGCTGGAAATTTAGGTTTGGTGCAGTGCCTATGAGAGTTGAGGGTGCTGGGTATGGCCGGAGGGTATGGGATGTTAGGTGTGGGGTATTTATAAAAATTGGGAATATAGGTTTACTGCATTATCTATGAGAATTGGGGATTGAAGGAAGGTATAGGATGTTAAATGCGGGGGATGTATACACATTAGGGATATAGGTTTGGTGAAGTGGCTATGAGAATTGGGGATGGAAGGAAGGTATAGGATGTTAGGTGCGGGGGATGTATACACATTAGGGATATAGGTTTGGTGAAGTGGCTATGAGAATTGGGGATGGAAGGAAGGTATAGGATGTTAGGTGCGGGGGATGTGTACACATTAGGGATATAGGTTTGGTGAAGTGGCTATGAGAGTTGGAGGTACTGGGTACGGGAGGAGGTTAGAGTAAGGTAAGCGTGGGGGATTAATGCAGACTGAAGATGTTAGATGTGGCACAGAGGGTATGAGAGTTGGAGGTATTAGGTACAGCAGAAGATTATGGGATGTTGGCTTTGGGGGAATTATATAGATTAGAGTTGTTAGTTGCGGTAAGGTTGATGAGGTTGAGCGCCAGCTACCCTGATTCATAGCAATGCAGCGCATTAGTGTTAAGCTGCACCATTGCAAGGTGCAACACAAACAGTTCAAAGGGGGAGCTATAGGCGAGCAGGTGTACGTAAAACAGTTATATGCCAAAGTTTGAGCACCCTGCTTAATTTCTGTTTTGAGAACATGACCCCTTTAGGGAAAACTTTGAAGATTACTATTATTTCTGTTTTAAAGCATAATTATTATTTTTTTGTGTGAATTTTATTACTTTCAATGAATTAAAATCTGCAATAGTGGAGTGTGGCTGTGTGGCCGCCAATGGTAGAAGCCTCCAACTGTTCTCTACTCCGTTATAATATAATAAAAGGCATCATGTGACTTATTTTTAATCACATTTTTCTGAAAATCTGTAGTTAGATGTCATGTCACCTTTTATATAAATAAATATGGTTTTGTTTTTTTTATACACAGAAAAAGAATGCAATGGCAGCCGACATAAATGTTAAAGCAAAAGCACGATATGGATGGACCCACAACAACCAATCCCAACACTTTTACTGAACTCCATGCAGTAGGATGAATCCTGCTTGGTTAGTACAGGTTCTTATACGTTGCTTTCAGCTTATTAAATGATCCTGGAAACTGGAAAGTAACCCCAGCAGAACCAGGAGATGTTACCTTTGCTTCAGGAGAGCTTTGTTGTCTTCGATGCCGACTCTGTCCGCATAATCTCGCTTGAAGATTTCAAATGCTTCTTGGCGGCCCAAAGACATTTTCTCCCCTGCGGACACAGACACAGCCAGATGGATGTTAGTTTGCACGGGCCATACACTGTACACCATTTACATAGAATGCTGCTGTGTGTACAAGTTAGGGGCATTTTGGAGGATTAAAGATGACAAAAGTGCAGTCTTAAAAAAAAAAATGGAATCTGTTTGTTTGTGTCTGCACTTTGTTATTGGACGAATTGTTTGCCTGCAGCCGTAAACAAATCATGTCTATGACATTGTCCTGCTTCTCCATTCCAGACAATAAACTGGACAGTGTAATTCCACCCGGCAGTTGGAGATGTTTCTTATCATAGCAGATCTCCTTGGACATGGGCCGATCATCTCCTTTGCTATCACGCAGAGAAACAAGCCACTGTTGGTGTTGGACAAGGACTGCAGCGGGTCCTGGTGCTGGGCCAATGTCTGGCCCATTGTCCTTCAATGGACGTCCTTCATGGCTGGCTCCGCCCAGTTGTAATGAGAGATCAGCGTCCCCAAATGACATGGGGACGCTGATCTGTCATTAAACAATAACAACTGACGTCACGGCCGGCTTCACCCAGTTGTTATTCATTAGACAGGACCTGCTAGAAGACTCTAGCAGGTG
The DNA here is from genome assembly GCF_000935625.1 of Nanorana parkeri. Taxonomy (NCBI): domain Eukaryota; kingdom Metazoa; phylum Chordata; class Amphibia; order Anura; family Dicroglossidae; genus Nanorana; species Nanorana parkeri. The sequence goes on from NW_017307308.1 coordinate 43,107, forward strand.
TCGGCCAATAGGAAACAGTTGGGCGGAGCTAGCTGTCACTGCTAGCTCTGACCAATTTTTCTTTTGAATTATTTAAAAAAAAAATCTTTATTTATTTTTTCATTTATTATTTATTTACATTTTAAACATTTTTTTCCAACTTTTTTCACTATTTGCTATTCTGCTCGGTATCAAGGAGGTACCGAGCAGAATAGCCGAGCCAAATGCCACTCAGCAGCATTCTGCTATGCACTCACTGCCGTTCGGCCCCTATGTTAATAGGGGCGAACAGCAGCGAGTGAGCTGCCGGAGCTTCAGCTGAGTCGGAGTCCTTGTGCACTTCTGCTCAGCCACAAAGCATGTTCGGCTGACCGAAGTGCAGACAAAGGCAGCCATTGTACGGATGAAATCACCCGTACTGAGCCGTAGTAAATAGCTGAACGTTGTTCGGCTCACTTCACTATGGCTTGGTTAATTACTCGGCTGCCTGTATTCCAAGCAGGGGGCAGGGCAGTGGCACAGCAAAACAAACGACAAACGCACTCAACGATTTGTTACCAGTTGTACAGTAAGGTGCACACGAAATGGGCTTTGAACAGTAGAACAGTAGAAAGGCATCATGGCACACTCACAAACTAGCATGTAAAACAACTTGTCTCACCACTAAGGACAATGACAGAGGTTTGGATACACGTCTTCTGCAAAGGATGTGTAAGCCGCACTGCCGCGCCAAGGCACCTCTTATAGTGCGGTCCTAACTCTAAACTATGAGAGTCTCCATCTTGGAGCACATGGGGCAGAAGATATCAAATTGGGTGCAGGCTTGTCAGGAGGACGCCCCACCTCCACCTGAGACAAGTTGTTTTACAGGGCAGTGGCACAGTCTGGAAGAATGTCGGCTCTGAGAGGTGCTGTCACCATCCTAAACCTGTCCAGTCATAAAACACAGTAGAGCTGTGGAAGATCACAGAGTATGGTCAATATTTTACAGATCTTTGGAAGATAACACAAGTGTAGTAGTTTTCACTGAATTGCTAGCTGCTTTGCTAAAGCTGGCCTGGTGTAAGCCTGCTGGAGACACACGGAGGACGATTGTAATACAGAACCTCAATCACTCCGGCTGTATACAGAGAGACACAGTGCAGATTTGCTATAAGACTGCAGCCAAGTCACTGCCGCTCGTCCTATATTTACGTTAAAAACCTGCCAGTTCCAGCGGACTGTCTCACACATGATAGGGGTGACCTTTTCTGTTTATTTTCCCTGGAAGCTCCGTATAGGTCCTGTAAGGTAATGGCTTACCGCGCGCAATCGCCGTTGCGTTATTTGCCCTGATACTGCAGAGCGCTCCCTAAACACTATGCTTTGGTGCCACAATCATTTCAGTGCATGTGTGCCGGTGAGGGGTTGCCAGTGGCTCCAGGGCTCGCCGTTTCCACTTATTTAGGAACATAGCAGTTTATATTAAAGCTGATCTTCAGGAGTTATGCTTTTTGGCAAAAGATGCACAAAAGGAACCACTGAGCACAGCGGGGGTGACCATGAATCCAACATTTGGAAGTATTGGATTTTGAAGGACGAGCAGTGGCTTTGTCACCCGTTTAAAGGAAGTGGAAAATCAACAGATCTACTGGCAGGATCACATATGTCATTTTTTATTTCACCAACAGCTCTACTTTAGGGAACATAACATTTTTTTATCTCTGATGTAGACAGCTCTATCCAACTGCGGAATATATTTCCATCGCCGAGTTGGACTGGAGAAAGTGAGCGTAGCTGTAATAACTGGTTACGCAGAGACACACAGAGACTGGCTGCAGCATGGCAGCACTGGCAGAGCCTGCGAGGAATGGATACAAGTCAAACCCACAAAAGCGTTTACCAGACGCGCCCAGCCCTGTCACCACACCTATGTAAATAGAGAGGGAGAAGCGCTTTGCGGTGCCAGAGATCACACATAGTGTATGCTGCATCTCCACACAAACAGGATGTGCATCACAGACCGCATTGCCTCGTCTGCTCTAAGGACGCTAGGGCGGTCACGTGGCTCTCCGATGATGCTTAAAGGCACACGCAGGAGCCGTCCGGTGCCAAATGTGGAATGCTGCAATGTACAGAAAACCAGAGTGTGATTGTGCCTGGCTGTGTGACAACGCTAACCACCTCCCTGTATAATTCACAGGAATATTCCAGGGAACAGGAAAGAGGTGCAATATCGCGGACTCTAGTCAAATATAGAATAAAATATTTCTCCATTTCTTAAACCATTTTAAAGACCGGCTCCAGACTATTTATTTTAATTGTCCTTCAGCAGCAGTTTAAGAAAAATAAAAATGCTTTTGCTGCAACAGTCCCCTTCAATCCTGAGATGTTTCCCACAGTAATTTCATTTTGCCAGTAGTTAGGCTGAGGACATACTGTGAGTGCAGGATGTCAAGGACCCGTCCCCCGAGGGGGCGTTACTACAGTGTCTTTAATGATGCACATACACACAGTGAAGTGGAAATATATGTTGTCCGCACACCTTATGCTTCAAGCTTGTCTCTATTGATGTTCCTGCTGAAATCAAAAGAGATTGCGACGTTTCCATACCTAACAGGGACCCTTCACCAAGCAAAGTGTAGTGGCGCAGATGTCATCATGTTAGCACCACTCTCTGCATCATTGAATACTGCCAGAAAGGAGGCAAAGAGGAATAGGACCAGCCCTCCCCTGGATAATCTGCAGGACTGAGCTGTCAAATTGACAGTCTGGCCCTGCACAGTGCAAGGACATGGTGGCTGCACACATAAAGAAGCCATAAAGAGGTTTTTATTTCTTAACACATTGAGGGCAATTCAATAAAGCATTTGCTACACTTTTCTGGTGTTGTGGCCATATTAGAAAGTCCTATGCCAAATTAACAAAAGCCATGCAAGAGCCTTTTTTATATTCTGCTGCTATGCCTGCAACAAATTCATTAAGAAATACTGCCATAGCGGTGAAAAGATAAGTGGAGGTAAAAGGGACCTCTTCCACGTTGGAGTATATTGTGTCAAACATGTATAAGTATTGTGTCCCAGATAAAATTCTGTCCAGGGCAATTCTGCAACACATTCAGATACACCTACCGACAGTTACATGATTCTGTTTTGTCATTGTTGAGACAAGTTGCGCCAGATGGGGGACAGGTGGTCAAAGATGGCCATCATTCAACTCTGAAGATCAGCAGCTGATGGTGGTAAAGTGACATTTGTCAGATGACCAGTGCCAGAGACCAAGAGCATTGCAAAGAGAATCGGCAGTGCCAGAGATCATGGGAGACCGGAAATGGACAGTGCCAGAGACCCTGAGTGACCAGAAATGGACTGTGCCAGAGACCCTGAGAGACCAGAAATGGACTGTGCCAGAGACCCTGAGAGACCAGAAATGGACGGTGCCAGAGACCATGAGAGACCAGAAATGGACTGTGCCAGAGACCCTGAGAGACCAGAAATGGACTGTGCCAGAGACCATGAGCATTGCAAAGAGAGATGAACAGTGCCAGTGAACATGAGAGACCAGAAACGGACAGTGCCAGAGACCATGAGAGACCAGAAACGGACAGTGCCAAAGACCATGAGAGACCAGAAACGGACAGTGCCAGAGACCAGAAATGGACAGTGCCAGAGATCATGACCATTGCAGAGTGAGCTGCATTTTTTACTTTTTAAAATGGTTTGCCAATTTATAAAACGGGAGCAGAAGTGGAGTGGTGCTTTAATTGTTGCTTTTATGTTTAGTCCTGGCCATAATGAATCAAGATAGAAAATATGCAAAAAATTATTACACAGCCTTAAAGAGGTTCGCCGGGAGCTATTCAAACTGAAGCAGGCTTACATATAACACACACATAGCAAAAGGAAATAAAAAAGGCTCGGGTCTCAGGTAACAGTCTAAAAGAAAGCCACTGTGGTGGGCACCAATAGTTGAGCTGGAAAATTCTGGCAGATATCCTAATGCTGCCGCCAAGTATACTGATGAAGTCAGCAGTGTAGGTCTCTGAATGTTACATAAACCTGCATATTTGCAGGATAGGAGTCTACGGGCGTATGTGAGAAATGGGGGTGAAGTCACATTTCCTTCCCAATGCTAAAGTACACGTGGGAAGATTTCAGGCCGTGCTCACCGGCATCACTCATCCACATGTCAGACAAGATCCCAGCCAGGAAAACCTCAGTGATCAGCACCAGCACATGGCTGTGCCGGACTTCTGGAGACGTGCCGCTCTCCGCCCTCACACTGTGGCTTTGCTGCCGGGCTCCTGGCAGAGATGGCAGCCCCAATGGTCAAGCCATAACCCACAATAAGGCGTGGGCCCAGTGAGGGAAAGGCTCTAGCCAGGAAAAGGATTACATGAAATATGAATTGCTTCACTCAAAATTCTAAATCATTTTCTCTCTTCATTTTGAAATGCCTGCTTGTGTTATAACAATAATTCAAGTGCTCCATTATTGGTGTTCATAGAGATACATAGGATATGAAATGAAGAGTTTGTTCTGGTGACATGGTGTTCCAGTAAACGAACACTTTGGACTTCAACACTATTGGTGTGCTAATGACATCCGTTTACATTGTACTGTTTGGTGGCGCAATGCGTGGTCACTGCGAACAACGCAACGAGTGGGGAGCAGGGAAATTACTTGCCTTGCTGTGAATGTGTGTTTGTGGACACAGCTTACTATCACACACAAGGGTAGCTCATTAGGACCCTGCAAGGGTAAGGAGTAGGGAATGCACCGATACCGGTTTTCCGCTACCGATATTTTTTCCCGGTACTCACCGATCCCGAAATTCCCATTAAGGAAGCCAGGCGGGTGTAATGATTCGCCACCTGGCTTCCTGATTATCCGGGATGCCAGGTGCTGTGTAAAGACTCGACAATCGACTTCCCAATTAGCAGGGAAGCCATCTCCATGCTCCCTCGTCACCGGGCTTTCTGGCCAATCAGGAAGCCGGGCACTGTGTAATGACTCATTGCCTGGCTTCCTGATTGGTCGAGAAGCTGGCCATCAGGAAGCTGGGCAATGAGTCATTACACGGCGCCTGGCTTTCTGATTGGCCGGGAAGCCAGCTGCATGCCCCCTCGTCACCAAGTCACGAGGGAGCATGGAGCCGGCTTCCCGACCAATCAGGAATCTGGGCAGCGTGTAATGACTTACTGCCCAGCTTCCTGATACCAGAAGCTTAGGTATCGGGCTAGGCATCGGAGCATTTGGGCGAGTACGAGTACTCACCCAAATACTCTGCATCGGCACCGATACTAGTATCGTTAACGGTGCATCCCTAGTAAGGAACCTAAAACAGGATATCGAGGCCAGAAACCAGATAATTTTGCAGGAAGCTAAAACTTTTAACCATCAAAGAGCAGCATCCATTGTAAGTGATTTAATCAGCATTTGAAATAACTTAAAAACCTTTTAACTTTAATATCACTTTAAGTGATTGGGTTTAGATAGAATTTAACCTTTAAAACACCCTAAGAGAAAATGTTTCTTGGGGGGGCAAAAGTGTCCTAAACAAAGTCCTTACAGTAGCACTGCTAAAATGAAATTATCTGTGGGCCATAAAATACAAGCTTACTACCACGTCAAGGGACCTCATGTCTGGCAAGTCCTACAAGAAACAGTGCTTTATATGGTTTACCTTGGATCTATCTCAAATCACACTCTGCTATCCCTTTAGTTGTCACAGCAAACATACTAAATATTAAAGTGACACTAAAATTCGTAGTTAAATCCTAAAAATGCATTTAAGTCCCTGAACTATGAACAACAATGTATCTTATTTGTGTATCACTCGGCTGTAGATCCTCCAATCATCTCTGAATTGGTGCTGACAATGTCCTTCCTTCTGGAGGGTGGCTACTTTTGTTCCCCATGGTCCCTGTGTATGCTGAGTGATGCACAAATACGGTACATTTTGTTAATAGTTAAGGTACTTGGGTACAGTTTTAAGATTTACCTCCTGAGTTAGGTGTCAATTATTATTTTTTTGCATGTAATTTTTTTTATTTTCGAGCAAAGTATAGTACAACATGCATGTATCATCAATTGTACAAGGCATAAAGTACAAGGTTTTTGGAGAACAATAACAGAGTGATAAGGCAAGTAAAAAATCAACCAGTCTCTAGTTATGTAGAGATACACCTTTTCATGTGCGGGAAAGGTTCCCGTTGCCTCGATGGCAACAGCAATACAGGCAACAGAATAACAGTTGGTGCTGAAAATTAGAGTAACCATAGTAACCAGTAATACACTCGGTCATTAAGTTGAAATATCGAGAAATGTTGGGTTATAATAAGTCTTCTGGGGATGGTGATGCGTTTCGGCACTCCATGTGGGGGAATTAATTCCAAGCATTTGGTAGTGGTTGTTGTGTGCTACGTCAAAGGACATCAAGAGCACCCAATGAGTTAGTGAGCTTGGCAGTAAGGAACCACTTGAAATACTGAAAAATAAGCATTATGTCACGTAATTGATCCAGGGGTAGTTCAGCAGTTAGATATGTAGACCAGGTGTCGAAGAACGTCTTTGTACGGTGCATGTTAAATTTCGTATCTAATTTATCTACCAGCATAAGTCAGTGGAGTTGTGGCAGGACCATAGACATTGAGATAGAGGTGGGGGATAACCAGTTAGTCAATATAGCTTTTTTTGTGCTTATGATGCATAAATGTTCCCATCTGGTCAATGTGTGAGGAGGGTTAGAGAGCTCAGGAGTAGGATAATGAAATAGGCAGATATCAGGAGAGGGGGTTCTACCATTTCCAGAGTGAACATTCATATAAAGAACAATCTCCACCCATAGGGATTGTATCTGGGGGCATGATCACATACGGTGTATTAGGTCGGGTAGAGGAGAGTTGCATTTCAGGCAGGATGGCAGCCAGTCTGGAGGTCTATGTCTTGCGATGATGTTGAAGCCATAGTATGCCCGATGTATGATTTTAAATTGGATCTCCCTCCATGATTCACTAAGTACTGCACGTCTTAGTTGCATCCAACCGTTCAGGATAAGGGAGTGTGCAGATTCCGGGGATAATTGTAGAAACTCAGCCCATTTATGTACATAATTGGGGAGTACCGAAGAGATAGAAGATGCAGTGGAGTATAGATGGTGATGTATGGAAGATAAAGGCAGCTTTTGGGTTGGGGAAGATAGCAGATGTTGAATTAGCATTGAATTAGACCCTGCGCTAGGCGGGGGGAGGTTGTGGTCTAGGTGTCACTTTAAAGAGGGATGTAGATACAACTGGGTTCAAAATTGGGCTGTAAGTAACATTACGGGATTAGGTGTGGTGCTGGTCTACAGAAAAGGACCCAAATGGTCTCTATTCTGCCCCCTAATGCAGTCAAAATCTCACCCAGATGCAAACGGGTATAGAAACGATGTAGTTTGCCGAATAAGCCCGAGTTCCAGGCTTGTACTTGTTTCAACTCCTCTTTGAGAAAGCAACACAGTTATAAATGTTCTATTATTGGACCTGATGAATGGAAAGGAAAAACTGAAGAGTCATGGCAAGGGGAATCTGGAGACAAGAGCTTGGCACCCTCACCGAATAAATATTCAACATTTCTGCTCAATTAATTAAGCGATTGGAAGGGAGAGACAACAAATGCTTGCAGCTGTATGCTTGGCTACACATCATTTTATTTTGAGTTTGGAACGACGGGAAAAGAACCCCTAAAACTACATTTAAAGTCCAATTATAGATTTCATGCTGTATTTTTAGCGTGCGGAGCAGGCTGCGCAGGAATGTCGAGCTGTATAATTTGGGTGTTTACTAGTAAAAGAATTTATAGATGTTCAGCCAATCGGAGAGTGTGGCTGGAACACAGAATCGTTCAGTGGACATCCGGAGTGTGATAAAATTACTCTGGGAAGTGTATGAATCAGGCAGGGCAGATCAGAGAACACTACCTCTCACCTCGCCGGGTCCCCAGTGCCAAATTACCATGCTGATCTCCTCATTAACCAATACACCATGGAATAGTACCACAGCGACTGGTTAGGAATGTGATAAATCAAAAAGGCATTTATGTTTCTTTTATATTTCCTGGACAAACCGCTAACTGAATAGTGTGCAAGAGGTTAAAGAGGTCCTCTCAAAAACTCTACAAGTCTACATGATGTCACAATGTATAGCACCATGGTGGTCTCTCTCTCCCTCTCTACATATATATTAGGGATGCACAAACATTTTATTTTTAGACCAAAATCAAAACTTCAAAATTTGTCAGGCTAAAACCAATCTTTTTTTAAAAAAAATGTGAATTATTTTGTAATTAATTTATTTCTATTTTTATGTTTTGTTTTTTACTGTTAAGGACTTTGGGGAAATATCAGACCCCTGATATTTTTCTTTTAAAATAGAAAAAGAAATTGAGGACATAGAGTATATATTTACTGCCCAGTCATGAATGGACAGGAAGCCTCTATACTGAGCTGCTTCCTGTTCATTCATAAAGTGAGCAAATAGTAAATATCTACTATGTCCCAATTTATAAATGAACAGGAAGTGATGTATAGCACTTCCTGTTTATTCATAACTGGGGACATAGTAATCACATAGTAATTTACCATATTTACTGATCCTGAAGCTCTGTACACTCCCACGGGAGCTTTCTGTCCCGCTTGGCCTCTTGACAGCTTTCTCCTCCCTGCCGGGAGCTGGCAGCTGGACCAGCTCTGTGTCCCCTTCCATCTTCGCTGCCTCTGCCGACACAGGTTGGGGAGAGCAGCGGGGATCAGAGGGGACACAGACAGAAGCTTGAAGCCACCACCCAGCGGGGAGGAGAGAAGCTGAGGATGCACCGCATTTTCTGCCTTTTTTTTTTTTTCAACTTTCAGTATTTTGCACAAAGTACAATTTTCGGCCGAAATTTTGGTGGATCCCTAATACCATATATAATGTATATTATTATAATATAAAAAATAATATATATTTTTTCCTGAGAGGGTGACATCAGCCTGCTGCATGCAGGAGGTAGCATTTTCACCCAAAGTACAATTTTCGGCCGAAATTTTGGTGCATCCCTAATAACATATATAATGTATATTATTATAATATAAAAAATAATATATATTTTTTCCTGAGAGGGTGACATCAGCCTGCTGCATGCAGGAGGTAGCATTTTCTCGATCGTCTCTACCCCACTGACCATTAGTTCAATGTACTAGCATGGTACAAGGTAAAGAGGTAGCTGGGTGACTACTCTCAGACTGCAATAGACCGTTACACTTGCTGGTCTGAGGTTGAGAGGTAAAGGTACTAAGCTATGTGAATGTGATGGATTTTTACACTGGCTGGACATAGAATGAAAGCAGCACTGGAATTTACAGGACTCTGTCATCATAGACCAGGAAGTAGATGGGGACCCTGGCTAATGCCTGAACAAAGATGGCTCCATCCTACTGTTATCTCTGTGAGAGGTAATAAATAACTGAAATGTTACAGTGATATGTTATTTAGCATGCTGACCTTCAAATATATGTGATGTTAGGACAGCTTTAAGTACAATGCTTACTTCTTCCAGATGTAGTTTTTTAATCCTTTTAACTACCCACCTAAGATCACCAGTATAACCAACACAAGAGCAATCCCCTTATGCTAAAGACTGAATGCTCTTCTGTTGTTGGAACTGAATGTTTAATAAGTTCCAGCCTGTACAGTGCATCTGTGATCCCAGCAGAACCTGCTTTGCGCTTTCTTCTCTCGTGTCCACGAAGAACTTGTTTCACTTGGACGACAATATCTATTACAGCAGTGTTCGGCCATCCAGAGCATCTGCTTTCTGAATGAAATAAACAGTGGTTGCCATAGAGGTGTCTTATGGGACACCGCCACAAAACCGTAGCTGCTCTGGAGAAAGAGACAGGCGTTTGTGTGAAGTTGAATGCTGGTGTTGTGAATCAACCTTATTGACTTAGAAAGCAGCTTTCTGTGATTTAAAAACATCAATGGGATCGGGATTCGAAGAGCATCGGGCAGTGAGGTAATGGCGTGCGCTTGTCCAAGACAATCCACTGCACCTGTTTATTTTGGAAGCCGAGAGTAAAGTGAGTAGGGAAATGGAGCTGGCCAAAATCCGTGTAGGCCTGCCGAGGCTCCAGGGTATCCCAATACAGAAGAGCCCTGAAAGGGGAGGTGTCAGGAAGAGGACCTTTGGAACTACCACATTTCCTGTAGAGAATATTGGCTCATCCCTTTAAAGAATAAGTTCCTTCAAAGCTGATATTTTAGTAAATGGTGGATGCTGAAGAGTTAAACCAATTAACTGTTCCCTAAATATCTGGGACTCAAGTGGTGGAATCTCTGCAATCAAGCTCCAAGGTGTACCAGAGACCTGAGCAAGCCCAATAATGTACACATAAAATTCAGTTCAGAACCATGCCTTTGGTCCAGTAACTTTTAAACCACTGCTTTTACAAGCCCTGATGAAGTAGGACAGAGCCTCAAAACACATTGCCTGCCTTTTTTTTTACCAATGTGATCAATAAAATCTAACAGGACTTTTAGATATACTTCTGGAGCCATCTTCTTCCTACCATATATATGGTCCACCATTATCCCAAGGACTAGGGATGCACCAATACAGACACTAGTAAAGGGCCGATACCGAATATTTGGGTTCGTACTCGCCCAAATGTTCCGATACTTACCTCCGATAGCAGAACTTCCGGGCAGAGTGAGGTACTCGTACTCGATACTGAAAAAATTGTATCAGTGCATTCCTAACAAGGACCTTATCATAAGGTCCACTGTTATCTCGAGGGCCCTATCATAACTGTTATCCCGAGGACCTTGTTATGAGGTTCAAACGGCTTCTAGAGGAGTCAAAATACTCCCCTGAACTAGAGTTCAGCACTCCACCGACTAATCTCTACTAAATGCACGGCTCTCTCAACTTTTTTTTATGGGAGTCCAGCTTACCCCATTAGAAGTTTATTGCATATTAAGGTGAATGCAGAGCGGGAGAGGAGGGGCAAAACAACCCTGCACCATGTTAAAGAAATCTCCCCACTGCACACCCAAGAAAAAGTGGGCTCAAAGCATTAGACTCCACCCATAGCATATTACTTTCAGAAGTAATCTAAAAAAGCTATTCAACAACCTTAGAGCATGAGGTATGGGTGCATATGTCTTGCCTTGGGGTGCCTGCTCCCCATAAATACTAGCTGTCCATTGGTCATGGTGGCCAGTAGGTTCCTACACACGCACAATTGCCTCAATTAAAGTTTATGTCTGGGAAATCTTTTTTAAAAATCTCTGCAAAAACATTCGCATCCCCATGTGTTTTATCCCTTTAGAAAAATTGCAAATTAAGAAAAATACCTGGTGATCTTGCCAGAAATCCAGTGAGCTCCTAATTTCCTATTTTTAGCTGACAGCAGTGCCTTTGCTGCACTGAAATGCCAACCAGTGTTGTCCGCCCTGCTGGACTACAGAACTCTGTATTTTCCTTCCCCACTCTGTCCCTTTCTTTACATGCATAGAATTATTTCCTTCCCAACTGCCCTGACTCCCAAGAGCTTGTCTACACACTGTGGGGATAGAGTTCTTGGGAGATGTAGTTCTGGTCGATGTGCCTACTTCAACAGGAGCTGGGGTCTCCGGCAGCTGCCCCAGCAAGACTTTTGCAAGCTTGGTAATGGTGATAAAGGGAGTAATAAAAGCTTTCTTGCTAAAGGAACAAGGTAATAGAACACATTAATGCTGAATTCTCATCTAGAGCCTTGGTTCTCAACTGGTGGGTTGGGACCCAAAAGTGTGTCGCGACCCCGTGTTCAGTGGGTCGCCGCGTGTCTTCCACTTTTCTAGGCGAGAGGCTTCTCAGCCTCCCCCTAACGCAGCACTGTCAGTTCTCACGCCAAGCAGCCAGTGGAAATATGCTGCCCGGCGCCGAGTGTCAGCTTGAGGTGAGGTGGGCTTTGGGTGTGGCCTCAAGGGAGCTCCATCCATACCTGCTTGCTTACAGCTCCCTCTTGTGCCCTGTGGAGGTGCCTGGACTGGAGTGATGTCACATTCTGGCTCCCGGGACCTCTACAGGGCACTCAAGAGAGTTGTACAAGCAATGCACATATGGAGGGAGCTCCGTCACAGCACAGCAGCCCACACTGGACCCCAGGCTGAGGATCCATTCAATTTCGCGTAAGGTAGGGGGTCTTCAAACAAAATAATATTTATTAATTTTTTGGAGTGTGTATATGTGTGTGAGATTCTTTAGTTTTGGAAGTTCAAAGGATAAAAAAGAGCAAAAACTAGACCTCATCTTTTAGGAAAATAAAGGCCACTGATGAAACATTATATAAGATTGTGAATTAGAACTAATTATGTAAAAAAAAGGCAATGGATGGAGTCAGGCTCTTCAAATTTGCGGAGGTTGGCCAAGAAAGTAAGATTTTCGAGGTTACTCTAAGCCCTTGGTTCTCAACTGGTGGGTTGTGACCCAAAAGTGGGTCGCTACCCTGTTTTCAGTAGGTCGCCGCGTGCTTTCCACTTTTCTAGGCGAGAGGCTCCTCAGCCTCCCCCTAGCGCAGCAATATCAGTTCTCCCGCTGAGCAGCCATTTAGAATATGCTGCCTGGCACCGAGTCAGCTTGAAGTAGGGTGGGCTGGTGCTCCATCCATACGTGCATTGCCTACAGCTCCCTCACGTGCCCTGTAGAGGTGCCTGGACTGGAGTGACATCACATTCTGGTTCCTGGCACCTCTACAGGCTGCGCAAGGGAACCGTAGAAGCAATGCACATATGGATGGAACTCATAGCAGCCCACACTGGACCCCAGGCTGAGGATCCATTCCAGTTCTTGTAAGGTAGAGACTGGGGAGATCTTACGGTACAAAAAAAAAAATTGAAGAATTTTTTGGAGTGTGTATGTGTGTGAGATTGTGTCTGTGGTTGTGTGTGTCTGTCAGTGTTTTTGAGGGCCCGTTCACGCTAGTACAGCGCATTTATCAAAACAGTCCTGTGCCGTTAACGAACTGTACTACGCAATCGCACCTACTTTGTGTTGTAATGTGGGAGGTCCGTGTTTCCATTCATCTGAATGACACCCACAAATCACCTCGAGCCCACAGTTTAATCGCTCGCACCAGAACGCGCAGTACCGCAGTGCCGTACGTTCCATTGCAGTGCGACTTGGGTCGCGACTTAATGGCCAAGGACAAATGAGGTTACACAGGTTGAGGACCACTGATCTAGAGGATAAGAGGGAAAATCCTTTACGTTTTGTCATGCAAAGTGGCAGGGAAGGGTCAGTATGAAGGGAAAAAGCTGCATCAGGAATCTATCAATAACTAAGCATCCTGTCCCTTTAATGACCACATTGCAATATATTTCTTTTTTTAAGACTTGTGTTTCAGAACGCAGAAATGTAAAGAATGTGAATATCTTGATGTGTCCATCCACATCCAGCGTCATAAAAATAAAAATAAAAGACTGGAACGTATTTATGAGTTTTATCTTGGAGAGATGAGATTGCTCTTATCAGAAATAGAGTTATAAGGGGAAAAGTTCACAGCAAACAATGCTACAAAATCCCAGCTAAAAAAATCCCATAAATCCAACCTCACAAATTAAACGTGAAGGGTTGTGTGTTACAAATAATGACTAGAGTGCATGTGTCACTCCCCCCACTCCTCCACCATTAATCTGATTTATCACCCCAGCACTGTGTTAAGAGGACCTGTCACCCAGCATCAAGGTCCCACTATAAAATGTTACAAGCTTTATAAGAAATCACTTTTAATAACACTGAGGGACTCTAAAGCAAGCAAAGTTTTTCTGCACACAGTTGACTTGGGGAATACTGCCAAATGTAGACTTAAATGGCAGCTATCATATATCAGAAGGTGGGCCTGCTCTCCTAAAATGTTCTGTGCTGTTAGAGGACTCTGCTCCTTCTTCTATCTAACTCTCCTCTCCTGAAATACTCTGCTCTGCTGGAGGACTCTGCTCCTACATCTATAACTCTCCTCTCCTGAAATACTCGGCTGTGCTGGAGGACTCTGCTCCTTCCTCTATCTAACTCTCCTCTCCTGAAATACTCTGCTCTGCTGGAGGACTCTGCTCCTACATCTATAACTCTCCTCTCCTGAAATACTCGGCTGTGCTGGAGGACTCTGCTCCTTCCTCTATCTAACTCTCCTCTCCTGAAATACTCTGCTCTGCTGGAGGACTCTGCTCCTACATCTATAACTCTCCTCTCCTGAAATACTCGGCTGTGCTGGAGGACTCTGCTCCTTCCTCTATCTAACTCTCCTCTCCTGAAATACTCTGCTCTGCTGGAGGACTCTGCTCCTACATCTATAACTCTCCTCTCCTGAAATACTCGGCTGTGCTGGAGGACTCTGCTCCTTCCTCTATCTAACTCTCCTCTCCTGAAATACTCTGCTCTGCTGGAGGACTCTGCTCCTACATCTATAACTCTCCTCTCCTGAAATACTCGGCTGTGCTGGAGGACTCTGCTCCTTCCTCTATCTAACTCTCCTCTCCTGAAATACTCTGCTCTGCTGGAGGACTCTGCTCCTACATCTATAACTCTCCTCTCCTGAAATACTCGGCTGTGCTGGAGGACTCTGCTCCTTCCTCTATCTAACTCTCCTCTCCTGAAATACTCTGCTCTGCTGGAGGACTCTGCTCCTACATCTATAACTCTCCTCTCCTGAAATACTCGGCTGTGCTGGAGGACTCTGCTCCTTCCTCTATCTAACTCTCCTCTCCTGAAATACTCTGCTCTGCTGGAGGACTCTGCTCCTACATCTATAACTCTCCTCTCCTGAAATACTCGGCTGTGCTGGAGGACTCTGCTCCTTCCTCTATCTAACTCTCCTCTCCTGAAATACTCTGCTCTGCTGGAGGACTCTGCTCCTACATCTATAACTCTCCTCTCCTGAAATACTCGGCTGTGCTGGAGGACTCTGCTCCTTCCTCTATCTAACTCTCCTCTCCTGAAATACTCTGCTCTGCTGGAGGACTCTGCTCCTACATCTATAACTCTCCTCTCCTGAAATACTCGGCTGTGCTGGAGGACTCTGCTCCTTCCTCTATCTAACTCTCCTCTCCTGAAATACTCTGCTCTGCTGGAGGACTCTGCTCCTTCCTCTATAACTCTCCTATCCTGAAATACTCTGCTCTGCTGGAGGACTCTGCTCCTACATCTATAACTCTCCTCTCCTGAAATACTCGGCTGTGCTGGAGGACTCTGCTCCTTCCTCTATAACTCTCCTCTCCTGAAATACTCTGCTCTGCTGGAGGACTCTGCTCCTTCCTCTATAACTCTCCTCTCCTGAAATACTCTGCTCTGCTGGAGGACTCTGCTCCTTCCTCTATAACTCTCCTCTCCTGAAATACTCTGCTCTGCTGGAGGACTCTGCTCCTTCCTCTATAACTCTCCTCTCCTGAAATACTCTGCTCTGCTGGAGGACTCTGCTCCTTCCTCTATAACTCTCCTCTCCTGAAATACTCTGCTCTGCTGGAGGACTCTGCTCCTTCCTCTATAACTCTCCTCTCCTGAAATACTCTGCTCTGCTGGAGGACTCTGCTCCTTCCTCTATAACTCTCCTCTCCTGAAATACTCTGCTCTGCTGGAGGACTCTGCTCCTTCCTCTATAACTCTCCTCTCCTGAAATACTCTGCTCTGCTGGAGGACTCTGCTCCTTCCTCTATAACTCTCCTCTCCTGAAATACTCTGCTCTGCTGGAGGACTCTGCTCCTTCCTCTATAACTCTCCTCTCCTGAAATACTCTGCTCTGCTGGAGGACTCTGCTCCTTCCTCTATAACTCTCCTCTCCTGAAATACTCTGCTCTGCTGGAGGACTCTGCTCCTTCCTCTATAACTCTCCTCTCCTGAAATACTCTGCTCTGCTGGAGGACTCTGCTCCTTCCTCTATAACTCTCCTCTACTGAAATACTCTGCACTGCTGCAGGACTCTGCTCCTTCCTCTATCTACATCTCTTGTAAAATTCCCTGCATTGCTGGAGGACTCAGTTGGCCTGTTTTGCAGCTTTCCCTTCCTAAACCCCACCGTTATGGTGTACTGTCTGCCGTAAAAGAACAGGTGAGCTTTAAAAGATTTAAGATTGTAAGCCCGCACGGGCAGGGCCTTCCTTACCATCTTGTCTTGATTTGTAATGTGATTGTAATGTCTTCCTTATATTGTAAAGCGCTGCGCAAACCGTTGGCGCTATATAAATCCTGTATAATAATACAAAGGGGGGCGGGTTCTTTGTGGGGTGCCATGCCTCTTGAAATTTCCCTCTGATATCATATATGAAGTATAGCAGCTCAAACAGTTAAAGGATGCGGTGACTCATGGGGATTTCAGAGCTGCTGAACGGTTCCAGGTGATGACTTGGAAGCCATGAGCAGTTAGCAGTAAGAGAAAGGCTCCGACAGACTGCTGTTATGTTAAGGAGAACAATATGGCCATTTCAGAGCCTTACATTTCATATAAAAACACATAGCAGTATAAAACGCACGCATTTGGGGAGAGGCTGGCATCAGCCAACGCTACATCTACTCCGCGGTGACTTATGAATTTACTTTTTTTTTTTCAGATTACAAAAGATTCAGGCGCGTGGCCGATTTTACCACGCAGGAGCCAAGAAAGGCGTCTGGCACAATATCATGGACGTCACATGCATTTTGCTAAAGCTGAAAGAGACACAAGGCGGGCTGTTTCATGAAGTACATATATAATGGGGGGAATTTATCAGAACTGGAGCAGACAAAATCTGGAGCAGCGCTTTACTTCTTGCCTCAAAGACTGAACACGTGTTACAAAGAAAATCTCCAGAAAGTGAAGGGGAATCCCGTTAGAAAGTTCTTGCTAGAACAGGTTTCCTCCATTTGAAGAATTTCAATGGAGGAGATTTCAATACCTGCTTGGTGACTGCTATAGAAAGAGTGAATATCCCCAGAAGGAACACGAGAGAGGATTTCTCTTCTACATGATCCAAAATGTAAAAAGCTTTTGGCTATAT
>NW_017307308.1:60117-75432 GCF_000935625.1 Nanorana parkeri
TTTTTTTTTTAAAACCCCCCCCCCCCCCCCCCCCCCCCAGTGTTGCCCCACTAAACTTAAAACTGCCCGGGTCTCCACAACTGTCAATTTGCCGTTTTAACTCATATAGAAAACGCAGCCAAATTGGTTATCGCGAAAGCCTGGAAATCGCTATCTTTACACTTCCATGAGGTCAAATCTCGAGTCCATTCGGCTCTATCAAATGAAAAACTTTCAGCTAAACTCTCTGGCTCTATGGTTACATTCCATAAAATTTAGGATCCATGGATTTCACGATGCCTACCTCCTCATTTTGACCGCCGCTTATTGTCCTTATAATCCGATTATAGACCTATATCTGAGAATGATTCTCGACCGTGTTTCCCAGGGTACTTTCTCTTACTTATTTGCTCTCATTTTCTTCTCCTGTATCTTTCCTCTTTCCCTCTACTCCTATTTTAATATCTCAGAGCTGCATACTTAGACTTTACTCGAGAACCACTTAATCGTATGTGAACAAATGTAGTCTGCTTGCTTTGGTTTTAATTTTTTTCTTATCCCAAAAGCTATATCTGATGTTAATTGTACAACTTGTATTCGATCCTATTATGCTTTGTGTTCTTGTACAACTGCATTTGCACCCAAACCTCATATGTGTAAATGTTTGTATACCATTAATAATAAAAAACTATTGAACAGAAAGACCTCATGAAACAAGGAAGCACGCTCTATGTGTGCTGTCTGAGGCTACTCAAATATGTCAGTTTCGGGATACAACACGCACAGGGAAAGCACATCTATGGACTAGACCAGTGGTTCTAAACCTGTGTAACCTCAGGACTCACATTTGTCCTTGATCATTAAGTTGCAACCCAAGTCGCACTGCAATGGAACGCACAGCAGTGTGGGCTGCCGTGCTGTGACGGAGCTCCACCCATACGTGCATTGCTTGTATAGCTCCCATGCACTCCCTGTAGATGTGCCAGGAGCCAGAATGTGACATCACTCCGGTCCAGGCACCTCTATAGGAAATGCGAGGGAGCTATAAGCATTGCACGTATGGATGGAGCTTCTTCGTGGCCATACCCCCAGACCACCCCACTTCAAGTTGACACTCGGAGACGGGCAGCATATTTTAAATGGCTGCTCAGTGTAAGAATGGACAGTGCTGTGCTAGGGGGAGGCTGGGGAGCCTCTCACCTAGAAAAGTGGAAGGCATGCGGCGACCCACTGAACACGCGGTCGCGACCCACTTCTGGGTCACAACCCACCAGTTGAGAACCAAGGGACTAGACAATAGAACTAACTCTGGTGCATTCCTATATAAAGTGTTTTTTTACAGTTGATGTGTTTTATGTTATTATACTGTGAGATCCTCCAGCACCGTGGTGTAGAAGGCAGATCTAGAGATCCGGTGGTCCTCACTATGACCCCAAGATCTCTTATCTACAGTCACCAGTGGTCTGAAATGGTAAGGGAAGGCAGATGATGGTCATCTCACATTGCGGCTCACTATACCCCGCAATCTTGTACTGATTTTAAAGACGGCACAATAATCTACATTTTATTTACTGCTGCTTGAACATGCCCAGAGTGATCACATACATCACCCCATGACCCTGCAATATACACAGTGCCAGGCTTTACATCTATAGAACAGAGAACAAGGCCAGAGTAAAGCTCGATCTGCTCCAACTTTGTTTGAAACTTTTGTTCTGAGAATCCATATTACATATTGCTGGCAGAGTCAGCTGTACATCTGGACACGCATATCTTACCATATAAGTAGCTGGCTGTGGGTTCCGTGTGTTTCCATGGTGGGAACACTGAGCTCATAGAGAAGGGGTCACTAGTAAGACCAGGAGATCATCTTGTTTGGTGACTGTACTGCCCCTGTGGTTGGCCAAATCTGTCACAGGTCAGGTCACCTGAGATATATTGGTAGACCCCAGACTCTTTGGCTTGTTTTACTCATTTATACAGCAGTGATTTAAAGAGACCAATGAACCAGTCACACCACTCCCTGCTCAAAAGGAGGCTACAGATATCCCCCCCAAAATTACCTGATCCAGCCAGAACCTTTGAGGCCACAGAGGCACATGCACGGTGGTTTGGTCCATTCCCGTGATCCAAACTGTATATTTCCCTGTGCAATAACAAGTTATTCCATAGGCCTTAGGGTTGTTTTATTGCACTGCAACACTTCAGAAATGTCCCAGTATACTCAAGATCAGTAGGATCACAATAAAGCCTAGTTATGGGCATTCAAAAATCTACAATTTCAAGCAATACGTATGATTTAAAACAAGACCTAACTGACCTCCATAGCTGCAGGTACTGTGGAACAATTTATTCCTCAATATTCACAAGATAAGTCATTCAATTCAGTCTCGGCACTCAGCTTTCCCCTCTCCCTGTCCACCTACTCTGTGTGTTTATTTTGGAGGTTAGAATGCTGGCAGGCTGTCAAATCACTACTGGGAAGGGGAGCGGAAAGAGCTGCTGAAATAAGTGCTTTCTGCTGCAAATTGTGGGGATGAATTATCCACGGTGTCTGCGGCTACAGAGGTCAGTGAGGTTTTGTTTTAAAGCATTTTTACTGCTTGTTAAGAATATGTTAAGAATATCATCTCTTCAGGGAAGCCCATCCCACCTCAACCTAACCACTAACCATCATGTTCTCAAATAATTCATCCCCACACAGCTCCCTCCTCATGTATCACTTGCCCCTCCCTTTTAGATTGTAAGCCCTCACGGGCAGGTCTCTCTTTACCATCTTGTCTTGAATTGTATTGTGATTGTAATGTCTTCCTTATATTGCAAAGCGCTGTGCAAACGGTTAGCGCTATATACATCCTGTATAATAATAATAAATGTCCATATCCTGTCCATATCCTGGCCACATTTCTATTTTGAGAATGGAAACAGCAAAGGGAGTGTAGTAATAATCCTCAATCACAACCTACTTAGGAAGTGTGTGACACAGGAAGCTATAAAGCTGTGAAACAAAGCGCTGGTGTAACAGTTCTGTACACAGTGTGGCAGGAATGTGCAAGTAATATGACAGATTTAGGAGCTGCATCAATTGACTTGGGTCTTACGTCAATGGCACCAGTATTATATCAGTTTGAGATGCTTCTGAAATCAATCAGAATTGATTGATAGGTGCATATGACCTGCAGTTATACAGCTCGCGGTATACTGAGATAGCCGTAGCCAGGACAGATCCCGAAAATGCTGTCAAAATCCACCCAGCTGCGTGATTGACAGCGGGTTCTGCCTATCTAGAGGCCAAGCCAGCTGTACCCGCCCCCTCCCCCGTCCGTTCCTCCAGTCAGCGCTGGAGTATTGGATCCGGGGGGGGGAGAACCCTGCGGGGAGCCGTGAATGGCCGTCACGGCTCTCTGCAGGGAGATGATCAAGAAGTAAGCGAGCGACGGTATGCGTTCCCTCACTTCCTGATCTATTGAGCCGACGTGTGAGTTTCATTGTCACACGTCGGCTCGAACTATGAGGATGAGTGATTTTCACTCACCACATAGTTCTTCTTTAAGGCCCGTGTCAAAGGGCCTGAAGCAGCGGAAATGCAGGTGAGAAAAATGGCAGGCCGAATGCATCTGTCAATGATTTCTGATTGGTCTTAGAAGTATCTCAAAGCCAAAAGCCCTTGGACACAGGTCTTAGCTGTTTTCCTGGAGTTTCATCCCTAAAACCGGTTTTAATGGTTATCCACTTGGCAAGAGATGAGACATCTGGCACCATATCTGGTGCAAACTGACTGATATCAAGTTTAAAAGCAAAATGTGTACACCGGAAACTCTTTTGTAAGCAACTTTCAATCTTTCCAGTTTCTGGTCATAGTCAATAACTCCTAATACAACTACTGCTGCAATTGCAAAAGCAAAGAATATAACACATGCATTTGGTGTAGGTTTACCTAACTTACCTGCCCTCTTGTGGAAAGCAGCGGGTCTAGATTCCAATTCCACGGCCATCCTGTCGCTGACTTGTTGGAAGGAAGAAGCTGAATGTGTTGCAGGACCCTTCCATGCTGGGCTCCCACCAAGGTTGGCATCACTATGTGAACGAAGCTGGCCACCAGACTGGCTCATTTCATACATGGCATCCTGATTCCTCTTCTTCTCTTTCTTCAGCATGCTGACTAATATATCTGAATATTGGCAATAGGAACAAGTGTTTTCTCAAATAAAATGGCTAAATGTTACAGCTATATTATAATGGACCTGTCACATTTCTGGAGATATGTTGCAATGTACAAAGCGCTGAAAAGTTGGATAGTGAAGTAAGACGTGGTCCATCCTTCAAGAGCAGCCACCACTGACCTTTCTCAGGACTTGCAGTATACCAGCCGTCTGCTATAGTGCGACTTTCTTGTGAAAGATATTTACACCTTATTTCATTTTACGCCGTCTCAGGATAACTCTCAATGCTGAGTCTGAGCAGAAAGGCCCTCTAGGGCAGTGGTTCTCAACCTGTGTAACCTCGGGACCCACATTTTTATTACTGCCTTATCAAATGCTTGTCCTTATGCAATAGTATATGCTGTTTCCCAGGTCCTGAGTGTGAGATAACAGACAGCAGTAACTGCCTAACTATAGGCCTCTGTTTACGTAATGTACAGCAAGCAGTTGGCGCTCCTAGCAACAGGTTGGGCAGTTGACATTGTGACACCAGTTAGATATTAGGTAACCCCCCCCCCCAGTTCTGACTCTTGCCACCAGAGTCACGTACAAATTAAGTTAAGGTAAATACAGGATCCAATACAAATATTTCCAGAGGAATTATCTTATCCGTGGGCTGCTGCTCCTTTATTGTCCAATCAGCAGGCGAAGGGATGTAGAAGTGACTAAGGACTCAATATGTAAGCAGCCATTTTTTCCAGTAGTCATTCAGAACTGTACCAGTACTATGATTTTAGGGGGAAGAAGGCTAAACTCAATGCATGCAGATGTTTGTCTTTATAAAAATAAGGTAGGAAATGTATGTGGGGCATATAATAAGATTCTTACTTGGAGTCCTGCCTTGATCATGTACTGGCAATCCCAATTTGTGTTGCTGGGGGTGGATTTTATTGTCAAGTGGCTACTGTACCTAATTTCTGAGTTGCTATATGTGGAGACTCAAGTTCTTATTTGGGAAGGAAAAATGGCAAGGCTCAATCGTCATGGCTCAGAATCCCTTGTAAATTCTCTAAAATGAAAGAATGTGTTTGGAGCTGGACAAGGATACTGATTTCATTGTCTCTCTGCTGGAGAAGGTCTCGGAGCTTCTTAAGCTCTTCTGGACGGACATCGGAAAATCCAGGTCTTTCTGTAGTGATCTCAGGAGAAGATATTCTCACATCAGATGGTTTCCTGTCACGGAGAAGTCTCTGCCAAGTATAAAAAAGCATAAATGATCTTCACACCTTTTCAACTGTCAGCTTAGCACAAAACAAAATACATCTTTCCAAGTACATTAAGTGTAGCGGCACACTGGCTATTTCTCAACCATATTTATTGTAAACGTATTACAAAGCTGGTCTTGTCAGACTAACATAAGGTAAAAGCACAGCAATCTCTTCCCCTACATTCAATCTATGGCAATCTCTTCCCCTACATTCAATCTATGGCAATCTCTTCTCCTACATTCGATCTATGGCAATCTCTTCCCCTAAATTCAATCTATGGCAATCTCTTCCCCTACATTCAATCTATGGCAATCTCTTCCCCTACATTCAATCTATGACAATCTCTTCCCCTAAATTCAATCTATGGCAATCTCTTCCCCTACATTCAATCTATGGCAATCTCTTCCCCTACATTCAATCTATGACAATCTCTTCCCCTAAATTCAATCTATGGCAATCTCTTCCCCTACATTCAATCTATGGCAATCTCTTCCCCTACATTCAATCTATGGCAATCTCTTCCCCTACATTCAATCTATGGCAATCTCTTCCCCTACATTCAATCTATGGCAATCTCTTCCCCTACATTCAATCTATGGCAATCTCTTCCCCTAAATTCAATCTATGGCAATCTCTTCCCCTACATTCAATCTATGGCAATCTCTTCCCCTACATTCAATCTATGGCAATCTCTTCCCCTACATTCAATCTATGGCAATCTCTTCCCCTACATTCAATCTATGGCAATCTCTTCCCCTACATTCAATCTATGGCAATCTCTTCCCCTACATTCAATCTATGGCAATCTCTTCCCCTACATTCAATCTATGGCAATCTCTTCCCCTACATTCAATCTATGGCAATCTCTTCCCCTACATTCAATCTATGGCAATCTCTTCCCCTACATTCAATCTATGGCAATCTCTTCCCCTACATTCAATCTATGGCAATCTCTTCCCCTACATTCAATCTATGGCAATCTCTTCCCCTACATTCAATCTATGGCAATCTCTTCCCCTACATTCAATCTATGGCAATCTCTTCCCCTACATTCAATCTATGGCAATCTCTTCCCCTACATTCAATCTATGGCAATCTCTTCCCCTACATTCAATCTATGGCAATCTCTTCCCCTACATTCAATCTATGGCAATCTCTTCCCCTACATTCAATCTATGGCAATCTCTTCCCCTAAATTCAATCTATGGCAATCTCTTCCCCTACATTCAATCTATAGCAATCTCTTCCCCTAAATTCAATCTATGGCAATCTCTTTCCCTACATTCAATCTATGGCAATCTCTTCTCCTACATTCAATCTATGGCAATCTCTTTCCCTACATTCAATCTATGGCAATCTCTTCCCCTAAATTCAATCTATGGCAATCTCTTCCCCTAAATTCAATCTATGGCAATCTCTTCCACTAATACCAATCTATGGCAATCTTTTCCCCTACATTCAATCTATGGCAATCTCTTCCCCTACATTCAATCTATGGCAATCTCTTCCACTACATTCAATCTATGACAATCTCTTCCCCTACATTCAATCTATGGCAATCACAACGCTGTCCAGCTCTTCCCCGACATTCAATCTATGGCAATCTCTTACCCTAAATTCAATCTACGGCAATCTCTTTCCCTACATTCAATCTACGGCAATCTCTTCCCCTACATTCAATCTATGACAATCTCTTCCCCTACATTCAATCTATGGAAATCTCTTCCCCTACATTCAATCTATGGCAATCTCTTCCACCAATACCAATCTATGGCAATCTCTTCCCCTACATTCAATCTATGACAATCTCTTCCCCTAAATCCAATCTATACCAATCTCTTCCCCTACATTGAATCTATGGCAATCTCTTCCCCTAAATTCAATCTATGGCAATCTCTTCCCCTAAATTCAATCTATGGCAATCTCTTCCCCTAAATTCAATCTACGGAAATCTCTTCCCCTACATTCAATCTACGGCAATCTCTTCCCCTACATTAAATCTATGGCAATCTCTTCCCCTAAATTCAATCTATGGCAATCTCTTCCCCTACATTCACTCTATTGCAATCTCTTCCCCTACATTTAATCTATGGCAATCTCTTCCCCTACATTCAATCTATGGCAATCTCTGCCCCTAAATTCAATCTGTGAGCATTTTTAAAAATGCTTAAAAAGTCCTGCCTTTACTGGTCAAAAACTATTGCAAACGATCTCAACCTGGGTACACACAATAAAGCTTAAGCTCTGCCTACCAGTAGTTCCAATATCCAGTGAGAGCACCAAGGGCTCTTGATAGCAGGACTCAGGCCAGGTGGTATGATGTTTTCAGGAAGCACAGCTCCCTGCACACCCCTCCCACCAGCCATGATACTGTATGTCTGCATTGCCTAGAGAATCACAGCAACAGTGATGACATCACTAATACAAGGTAAGTAATGCAATAAAAAAGATTTTATTGAAAAGATGTTATTAGCATGTTGATGATGAGAGACTGGAGGAGCCATGGAAAGTAAAATATATACATAATAAACGTCAGCTTTAAGGCAAATCTGCGCTTTTCCCATTCAGGGCAACAGGTTTGTTTTAATCCCGGCAACCCTAGCAGGATATACTTGCTTTTCCTTTACTTGCTTGGTAATGGCTGGTACTTTCAGGTGCAAAGGAGCATATGACCGTGCTGGACCAATCAGTGCTGTTGCAGGAAGTTCACAGCCATGTGTGTGGTACAACTTTGCTGACTTTTAGCTTTCACATGGGCAAACAATGGAATGACTTTAAAATTGCAACATCTGGCTTGTTACCTTCAGTAAAGCAAAGCAGTAGTGAATTTTCCGCATGTCTGCGCCAATGTTCAAGGTGCTTTCTGGGTCTCCATCATCAAGGAAATTGTGTGTCTGCTCATCGAGCCTGTTAAAAAAAAAAAAAAAATAGTTTCAGATTAACAAAATTCTGTGCTGTAACACTAGACCACAACTGGCAGTTCAGCGACTGTTGATGACTGTGTGAGATAAGGTCATGAGTACATCTCCGTTGTATATCTAGTACTGTATGCTACATTCTGCTCTGCATAGTGTGCTGTAAGTAACAAACTCTAGACTGCTGCACCTTGTAACCTATGTGTACATGACATAATGCAGATCATTGCGCTTAGCATGTATTACTGTATTCATCATACATAAAATCAGTGCACTTTGTAAATTGCAACAGCTTCACTCGCTACACAGCTGTACATTATAAACTTCAGATTGGTTCATTTTGTATTTGATGCTGTACATTACATACTCCCGCTTCACTCTGCTCACCGCGCTAAACAATACATATCCTAGATCACATTGGTTTACTCTCTATGCTGTTGTAAGGGTTTCCCGCTGACTACGCCTGCGCCAAGCGCGCGTTCTTGTAATATTCAGGGCCGCGCTGTTCCGCGCATCCGTGGGCACTATCGACCTCCGACCCGGAAATTCTCCGCAGTGGTGCACAGGAGATGACTAGCTGCAGCTCGACCTCCGACCCGGAAATGCTCCGCACTGGTCCACAGGAAATGACTCACTACAGTGATTACTTCCCCTATATAAGCTTGGCCTCAGCACCACCATGTTGCTGGTTTATTGTCAGCTATCTCCTGTTCCTGTGCTCTTATTATGCTCTGCTTGACTCCTTGTGACCTGGATTTCCCTGACGACTCCTGTTTGCTGCCTGCCCACGACCTCGGAACTGCTCATTGGACTACGCTTTTGCCTGACCCTTCTGTACCTCGATTGCTCACTTGGAACTGACCTCGGCTTGTTTACCTGGACTACGGCTTGCACAGTGTTCAACACCACTGACACTCCTGCCACTTGCTGCCCTTCTGGTCTCTGTTCCCATCCCCAGAGTCCAAAGGACACAAGGTGCAAGGGAAGCCTCCTCTCACATACGGTCTCCAATCAGGTACGTGACAGCTGTGCTGTACATTACATACTATGCCCAGTCTCACTCTGTACACTGTGTTGTACAATACATATCTCAGATCACATTCTATACCTGCCAGGGAACCAAGTAACCATATGGAGGTTAAAAAATAAAAGGAGTTTATTGAATATACAAAATATATCAAATAACAATAAACAAAATGGCATAAAACAATGTGAAAAGTCCAGGACATCGTTGGTGCCAAGCCAGAGGTCAGATGCCAAAGCAGGTAGTCAGCCAAACCAGGTCAGGGAACACTAAGAGCAGGATGAACGGAAACAATAGCCAGAGTCAGGAACCAGGAGATCAGTCAGCCAGAACCAGGGTCATACACAGAGAACAGGAACAACAGCAGAGAACCTGGTACATCTGAACACATGCAAGGGCTGAGAATGAATGGACAAGCTGATGGTTAAATAGTGAGCTGGTGTTGCATCATCACTCTGAGGTAAGAAGTTGCCAGAGGTGTGCCAGTAGTTGCAGAATGATGATGTTTATGGGTTTGGTCAAAAGAGGGCACAAAGAATAATGAACAGTGTCAGAAACACGGCAACAGAAGACAGGCTGCAGCTCAACTGGACAAGGAAGGGTAAGAAACCCTGACATTACCTTGATCTGTATGTTACCTAGTCTGGATAGCACGTTGTCAAAATATATATTTAGAACTGGAATAGCTATTCCAATTCTGGAATAAATTAAACAGACAAGAAGAATGAGTGAGTTTTCTGGTATGTACATAAGTGTAATAGTGGAGAATGAGAGCGGTGTCCTTGTACATAGTAGACAAGTAGTCACAGCACTCTCACCTGTGGCACATATTAGCATTCTTCTAGTAATGGCTGAGCCAGGAAATAAGATCCATTAATAAATCAGAGGAAAACAGCTTACAGAAGCCCAGATAAGCCACAATAAAATTTATGCTAAAAGGGACTTTGTGATCCAAAATCAGCAACGCAAGGCACGCTTGTTAATCACATCCACTGGGAGTTCGTACACGGTTTTGGATGTATCCATAAAGGGGCACAGCTGTTTGCTGGATTCCAAACACCGAGGTGATGAGATGTCCGTAGATTGATCGTTTGGAATAGAGCCCATCGAAAGACCATGTGGAGACTTTGGATAGAAATCTCTGTTTTTGGAAATGTCAAACTATAAAAAGGGCTCGGCGGGGCCAGCAAAGAAATAAAATATGTATTGGTGAACAAACAATTTACGAGGAGGAACATGCATTCCTCCCTCATGAAGCTTGGCCTTCAAGTCCTGGATGGCCTGTTTTACAGAGTACGGGTAATTGGAATGACCTGTCTGCATATCTTAGCTGTCACCATGACCCAGAGAGCTATGAATCTCAACAACAGAAATTGAAAAAACAAAAAGATATCATTTTTAATAGGTCTAATAAATCTAAAGCACAAGGTGGTTAAACTTAAAAGAAGAACAATAACAATTACAGCTACGCATTGAAATTATCAGCAGTTTTTCGGAACAGTTTGTATTTTAAGATAAAGTTCTGACCCAGAGGCAAGATATTTTCTAGCACGTCTCACTTTATGTTGGCGAATAACATGAAGGAGACTCCAGGCAGCCTGTAAGGAACACAAGGCAAACTAGCTACAGACATAACACATATCAAACACATGTGGGTAAGGTAAACCCACCCCCCAGCTAGAGAAAGTGTGCATTTATGTTAGTGGAACATTAGAGATCTCCCAAGAAAGTTCCAGCAATGGATCCTTTCCTTAAGATCATTGAGCCTGGGGGCCTCTGCAAAAATGATGGCGTTGTGTTTCCAGCGTAGATTTTGTAGTGTTTGTCATTGGAGAGGAATACTTAGCTTCGCTTCAGGGACAGAGGTTTGACCCAATGTTGGAGAAATTAAAGCCTAAGGGTGTTCAGACAATGGGTATCAAGATCCTCATGACCAGATTCTCCTTCCTTTATGGTCAGATGAACCTGTACCCTTATTTTACAACTCCTACAGGAGAGAACGAAGATAAATGACTGCAGACAGCTTCAAAGTTAGTAGAGGAGCGTGGTCCTCCTGCACATGTAAGTGTACTCTTACTAGCGAATCGATCAGAGGGACATGTAGGCACCTACTACCTACTAGGCACCTAGACAATACTTTTTCTACTAAAAATGTTATTATGACTAATGGGTTTGCTTTAAAGATGAGCTTTAGGAGTAGGTTCAGGAATTTAGGGTTAGATTTAGGGGTGAGACTGAGCTTTAGGGGCTAGGTTGTGAGTAAGGGTTAGATGTAGGAGTGAGGCTAAGCTTCAGGGATGAAGTTGTGGGTAAGAAATAGATTAAGAGATGAGATTGAACTTTAGGGGCTAGGTTGTGCGTAAGATTTAGGGGTGAAGCTGAGGTTCAGGGATAAAGCTGTGGGTAAATATTAGATGTAGGGTTCAGGCTACGTTTTAGGGCTTAAGTTGTTGGTAAGGCTTAGATTTAGGGTTGAGGTTTAGCTTCAGGGATAAAGTTGTGGGTAAACATTAGATCTAGGCAACCTTAAAGTTCATGTCTTCTCATCACAATGGGCTTCCTGGTTAAGAGATCCCAGATGTTTACTCCAACTGGTATGATCTTAACGTGTTAACATATGCCAAGATGTGTATGCCCGATTGGGTGTATTGGTGGCTCATTTATTAACATACTCCCACACGATCCCAACCCCTTCAACTCCAAGGGTCGTATACTCTCCTACCACTTAATAGATTCCGCCACTAGCTGCACACACTTTGGACTGCCAACTTCCCGAAAGCTATGGAAGTTTGATCTTGCTGTGCCAATACTCCGCCCGGAAAGAACATGTTCTCCGAACCTCTTTGGTGTACGAGGAATGCACTAATGCTTTTTTGCTATGTTCCATCCCTACAAACCTTGAAAATGCCTATATACTGCTTTATTCTCCTTTATTATGTATGTTTTGTATGATTTATACATAAAAACCTAATAAAATTCTATGATATAAAAAAGAAAAAAAAGAAAACATTAGATGTAGGGTTGAAGCTACGTTTTAAGGGCTAGGTTGTGGGTAGGATTTAGGGGTGAAGCTGAGCTTCAGGGATAAAGGTGTGGGTAAACATTAGATGTAGGGTTGAGGTTATGTTTTAGGGGTTAAGTTGTAGGTAAGGATTAGATTTAGGCCCCGTTCACATGTAGCGACTTAGCGCGCGATTTCCGCCGCGATATCACGCGATTTCCGCCACGATATTGCGCATTTTTGCCGCGCGATATCGCGGGTAGTCGCCGGCTAATGATAGTCAATTGAGCTGTCTTAGCTCCATGACGCGCGTCGCTCGTCGCGGTCGCAAGTCGCTTCTACCGACCCTTTTTTCGGCGGATTTTGCTTTTTTTCTATGGAGCCCGACGGAGAAGGTCGCGCTACCGTCGCTGGATCGTCGCTGGAACGTCGCCCCGAAAGTCACGCTATCCCGGCCGCTGCAAAGGTATGTCGCTACATGTGAACGGGGTCTCAGGGTTGAGGTTTCGCTTCAGGGATAAAGCTGTGGGTAAACATTAGATGTAGGGTTGAGGCTAAGTTTTGGGGGTTAGGTTGTGGGTAAGGATTAGATTTAGGGTTGAGGTTTCGCTTCAGGGAAAAGTTGAGAGTAAAGGTTAGATTTAAAGATGAGGCTGAGTTTTCAGGCAAGGTTGTAGGTAAGGGTTAGATTTAGAGGTAATTTTAGTGTCTCTCTGTGCAGATTCCTCAGTGAAGAAAATAGGATTTTGCTCTTACCGTAAAACCCTTTTGCGGAGTCCATTAAGGGACACATCCCGGGAGAATTCTGAGACATAGAGGCAGCATAACCCTCCGTCTCAGAATTCTTCAGAGCCGTGTCCCTCAATGGATTATAGAGAAAACAACCATATCCATGTCAGTTCTAATACACTGAAAACTAATGTACTGCTAGTGGTCCTGAAACATACAACGGTGTCCTGCTCTACCTGTTCATGGGCAATTCAGGCAACAATCATCTTATGTTCATAGCCCCAAAGAAAATGTCCCAATTTGTTATAAGAGAAAAATAGTCTCTTGCAGATCTTACACAATACAGCCAAAAGTTTGTGGACACCTGACCATCACACCGATATGAGCTTGTCGGACATTCCATTCCAAAACCATGGTCATTAATATGGAGTGATGACAAAGTTAATACCGAATAAACAGGCCCCGTCCTGTCCACCTTTTTCTTCAGGGTAAATGATTACTTATAAGCCCATTAGCTGACTACGAAAAAGCAAAAGAGGCTATTAGCAGCACAGGGCATGAGGTGCGTCCTGCCTTCTCCTGCTGACAAAATGACGTTCACTGGGCTACTAAACTGGCAGCCTGATTAGAGAGCAGATGGGCACCCGGACAAATGGAATCCAGAACAGGATGTTAAAAAACACATCGGAGAGGAGTGACATCTACTAAATCACGCTACACAAGAGCGCACTTCAGCAAGCCAGGGAAGTGCTAAGTCCGCTTTATTCCATCCAATTAATCACTAAGGAAACTCATGTTCTATTTTTAAAGCTGTTACATCTCAAGTTATGTAAGTGGAGTAGAATTGGAAACATCTGTGCAACGTGTTTTCCGATATTGAGATTGAGGACGAGAACGGCGGAGATAAATGCAATTATCTAATCAGCCAATCACATGGCAGCAACTCGCTGCATTAACATATGTAGACATGGTCAAGACAATCTGTCGAAGTTCAAACTGAGCATCAGAATAGGGAAGGAAGGTGATTTAGGTGACTTTGAACATAGCGTGGTTGTTGGTCCCAGATGGGCTGGTCTAAGTTTTTTTAGAAACTATTGATCTTCTGGGAGTTTTTAACACACAACCACATCTAGGGTTCACAGAGAATGGTCAGAAAAAATAGGATTTTTTTGTACTCAACATAAAATCCTTTTCTCTGAGTTCATTGAAGGACACAGTGAAGATCTTGATCCTACTACTAGTGTCCTACTTCTCCACTGCATCCTTCAATGAACGGAAGAGAAAGAGAAAATGTCCAGTGAGCAGCAGTTCTCTGGGCCTTGTTGATGCCGGAGGTCAGAGGAGAATGGCCAGACTGGTTCAAGCTGATAGAAAAGCAACAATAACTCAAATAACCACTCATTACAACCAAGATATGCAGAAGAACATCTCTGAACGTACGACACGTCCAACTTTGAAGCAAAAGGGCTACAGCAGGAGAAGACCACACCGGGTGCCACTCCTGTCAGCTAAGAACAGGAAACATATCACAAAGGATCACCAAAATTGGCCAATAGAATAATGGAAAAACGTTGCCTGGTCTGATGAGTCTCGAGTTCAGCTGAAACATTTGGATGGTTAGGTCAGACTTTGGGATAAACAACATGAAAACATGGATCCATCCTGCCCTGGTTCAGGCTGCTGGGCCCCTTAGAAACAACTGGACATCGTTTAAATCCCACGGCCTACCTGAATATTGTTGCTGACCATGTCCATGTTATGAACCCCGGTGTACCCATCTTCTGATGGCTACTTCCAGCAGGATAATGCGCCATGTCACAAAGGTAAAATAACCTCAAACTGGTTTCTTGAACATGATAATGAGTTCACTGGGCTCCAATGGCCTCCACAGTCATCAGATCTTAATCCAAAAGAGCACGTTTGGGATGTGGTGGAACGGGAGATTCGCATCATGGATGTGCAGCCGACAAATCTGTTGGAAACTGTGTAATGCTATCATGTTAATATGGACTTAACTCTCTAAGGCAGCTTTTTTCAACCACTGTGCCGCGGCACACTAGTGTGCCGTGAGATATTGTCTGGTGTGCCGTGGGAAAAATTCCAATTTCATCCGTAACATGCGGCTTCGGCTCACAAATAGACCAATCATTAGAATCTAATGATTGGTCTACTTGTGAGCCGAAGCCGCATGTTACGGATGAAATTGGAATTTTTCCCACGGCACACCAGACAATATCTCACGGCACACTAGTGTGCC
>NW_017307308.1:76337-104155 GCF_000935625.1 Nanorana parkeri
ATGACATAGCTGGGGCCGTGGAGCGGCGGTGACCGGGTATAGAGCGGTGATGCAGCCGCGTGACAGAGCAGGGGGGCGTGGAGTAGTGACGGCGTGGAGAAAAGATGAAGCCGTGACAGAGCCGGAGGGGTGGGGCGATGAAAGGTTGTGTCACGTCTCCAGCTCGGGGGGAGGAGCCGGTGACGAGACAGGAGCTCTGAGCCGTTACAGAGCCGGAGCATTGATAGAGGCAATTCTGCCAGCATCCCTCAGAGGACCCCCCTTTCTGCAGGTCTTGTCACGCTCCTAGCAACTGGGAAGCTGAGGGGGTTCTTTTCCATGACACACCAGCAGTGTGCACTAGTGAGACTGAGAGCTGTTGACGAAGAGCTACGTGTGTGTCTTTCTTCGATTCCTGCCAGAATATCAGCTTTGTGTTCAGCAAACAGGCCCAGGTTGCGCACTGAGTAAGTAAACAGAAATATGAACAATTATAAAATACTTTATTATTTCATAATAAAGTAATTATAAAATAATTTCTTTGTGTTTATTTGATTCCTATTCAAGAGAATTACTTTATATATAGTCAATATAGGCACAGAGGTACATTTTTTTAACATTTTCTAATGGTGGTGTGCCTCGTGATTTTTTTCATGAAAAAAGTGTGCCTTTGCACAAAAAAGGTTGAAAAACACTGCTCTAAGGAATGTTTCCAGCACCTTGTTGAATCCATGCCACAAAGAATTAATGCAGTTCTGAGGACAAAAGGGGGTCCAACCCCATACTAGCAAGGTGTACCTAATAAAGTGGCCAGTGAGTGTATATATACTGTACATACAGTATTAAGTATTGTATTGTACATGTATATGTATATTTGTTAAAGGCAGTGCAAGACTGCTGGAAGTATTTGCAATATTCTGTGACTCTTGCAGTGCACATACCTAAAAACTATCTGGGGGCTAAGCACAATCAAGTGTCTGGGATAACGGATATGGATGTCAAAGACTGCAGTGCGGACTAAAAATCATAGTATACAAGGCTGGGAGAGAAGAAAAGGCCAAGGATGTGAACAGATAACTCAGGGACTGCACTACACACTGTTTTGGAAAGTAGTGCAGCCACTGGAGTCACCCGTGTAGATTTAGGTTCCCACTAGGGATGCAACAATACCAATACTAGTACCTTCCATGATATTGGAACTTCAAGGGAGATTTCCTCTGACCAGCAGTGCCACGAGGGAACATGGAGTCAGCTTTCCGGCCAATCAGGAAGCCGGGCGGTGAGTAATGGTTCACCGCCCAGCTTCCTGTTTGGCCGGCTCGATACTGATTGGCCGGGAAGCCGGCTTCCCAGCCAATCAGCATTGAGCCAGCCAAACAGCACGGAGCCGAGCTTCCGGCCAATCAGGAAGCCAAGCGGTGGACAATGACCAGCCTCCCGGCTTCCTGATTGGCCAGGAAGCCAGCTCCATGCTGATTGACTGGGAAGTCGGCTTCCCGGCCAATCAGCATCGATCTGACCAAACAGCACGGCAATCAGAAAGCCGGGAGGTGGGTCATTACCCACTGCCCGGCTTCCTGACTGCCCGGGAAGCCGGCTCCATGCTAGCGGAAGTACCGATATCGGTACCAGAAAGTGCTGAAATATAAAATATCGATACTCGTACTCGATACCGAAAAAAACGGTATCGGTGCATCCCTAGTTGCCACTAATGCATGGAGCCTAAGAAATGTTTGCTTTTAAAGCTATACTCCAAACAAAGATTGGACAAAGATTGTACAAAGATAAATAAATGGGAGTTGTCTTACTGTTCTGCTTCCGTCCATCCAGGTCTGAGATTTACACAACTGTGCCACACTGCCTGGTAGGACAGGAGACCTGATCTTTCTCTGCTGCAGTTCAGCAACACTTACAGGTCTTATCCCTCCCCCAGCTTGTGACTTTACAGTGAAGAAGAAGCATCAGATTGACAAGCTCACTCTGTTCTCTCTCTCTATAAGCATGTATACAACTGACTGGCTCCATGGCTGATTCTCCAAGTCTGAGCTCTGCTGTACAGGGACTGCAAGAGGCTGATAACAAGTCAAATTTAGGGACATTGCTTGAATGAATGATGTATTAACGATTACAGAGCTGCATTCATTTGTGTCATTTATATCAGCCCGGAGTACAGCTTTAATTCCTCGCTGAGGCTATTTTTGTAACGGATGGTAAAAGTAGTTTCGCCAGGAAATAGAATGTGACATTTCCGGAAAAATGAAACTTTAATGGTACATTTCCTCAGAGCGTCCCCTCTCAGTTGTGTATTTTCCTTGGTTTTTACTGTGTATGAGGTCACCGGCGTCTCAGTGCAGCCCCCTAAATTGGGGATTTGATATCACGTTTTAGCCCGTCGTTGTCTCCTCGCCTGCAGAGCCGACGGGCTGGAGCTGCGGGCTTAGCACTTTGTTTTACGACGCAGATCAGCTGGTGTTGTCAGGTACACAACCTCGTCCCGCTCCATGAGCGCGCTATCGATGGACGACCTGCCTGCTGCGCGGCTCCTGGATTTGTCATTAAGGAGCTGATTGAGAGTTTATGGAACTTCCTACACGCCTGTGGAAAACCGAAGTGTGACTTATAATTGGCCGGCTTCATGCACTGAACGGATCCAATATTAAACTTGTTCTCTGCAGCCCTGCATGCGACTTTTATGGCACACCTCAGGCAAACTCTCCCTCTACATCATGTTCCAGCATTGTTTTTTTTATTTCAACTTGTTACTGTTGCAATTCAATGGATTTTATTACTTTCTGTGATATCACCACCAGATATAAAATTCTTGCAGGGTCAGCTTCTGGGAGCTCAGTTCCTATTGACCCAAAAGCCCTTTCCTTACACACAATGTGTGGGCAGGACCTAGGGAGTCAAAGCGGCAGCATTGTTTTCCTGGGAAATAAATGAATGTATCCAAGTGGAGAGGGAAAGAGAGGGGCAAGGATAGGGATGGGAGTTCTGTAGTCCAGCAGGACGGGCTGACAATGCTGATTGGGATGTCAGTACGAGAGGCACTATGTTGTCTGCTCAAACAAGACATTAGGAGCTCACTTGATTACCGGCAGGTATTTTTCTGTACTTGCAGCATTTTGTACATGCTTAAGGTGACATTAAAGGATTTTTTTCCCCCTCCCCCCAATGTTAGTGTAAGGACTTACCTTAAATGATGTCCCTTAATCCGATCATCTTCTTCTTTCCTGTTGTTCTCAGCTTTCCCTCCAGCGCTGGTGCGGGTCTCCGATCCAGCGCTGTTCCTCTGTCCTCCTTTGATGTCCCACGGAGTCTGTGCAGGTGCACGCTGCTCCATAGACTTACCTTGTGTCTCTCCTCCTCTCCCGGCCGAACATCTGAACTGCGCATGCGCCCGCCCCAAGATCCTTTGCGGTCGCCCGAGACTCTTCAGATGTTCGGACGGGAGCACGTGGCGGAGACACAGGTGAATTAAAACCTGTTTCAATTGCTTGTTTCAAAACCTGCATATATCTATTGCTTGCTAGCAGTAGATATAAGCCAAAAAAACGTGAGGGTTTAATAACCCTTTAAGTGGGGCCATGCCCTGGGTACGCTACTGGGTGAGCTAATATTACATAAACAGAAAATAGAACCTAAAAATGTCTTAAAATATAGATTTACATAACCAAATAATCTATGGCAAAGTACATCAGTCTAGAACGTTGATGGTGACCCTAAGACCCCGTTCACATTGAGCGATTTATCGCGCGGTAATTCCCGCGATATCCTGCTGTCGCGGGTCGTGTGCCGCTACAGCAGGACCCTTTTTGGAGCGGATTTAGCCGCGATTCAAGCTTGCTCAATGCAAGCGTGAACGCGACATCGCGGCAAATCTCGCGATGTCGCGCAAATATGCAAATCGCGCGACAAACGCGCAATTTGCATATCGCGCAGTGGGAACGGGGCCTGAATGACACCTGAATAAATTGTTAGGGGGAGTACTGTGATCTTTGAAAGAGGTAATAAATACATGGAAGGGTTAGGCCCCATTCACACATGGATTTGTCCGCGCTGAACCGCCAACATGAACGATCCCATACATTCCTATCGGGACCGTTCATGGGACCGCAAGGCCAACTGCCGCCCGAAATACTCCCGGAGCCTTTTTTCCACGCTAATCAGCGCGCATTTCATATAGATTTGAATAGAAATGTGCTGAAACGCAATTAAAACACGCCCAAAACCGCCCTTTAAAAGTCAAACTGAAAAGACTCCACCCTGGGGTGAATGGGGCCTTACACTAAATCCATTCTTGTCATTCTGCTTTTAAAGCTGATCTCAGGTCAGACATTTCTAATAAGTATCATAAAAGTCAGTTTTTACTTTTAACAAATATGTATGATATATCTCCTTTTTGCAAGCAAAGCCGCAGCCGATCAATCTGCTATTACATGCATACATGCAGCATTTCTAGGACTTGGTGCCTAGCTTCCTATATGTAAGTCAGGTAGCCACTGTGCATTCTCCTTCCATGGGCCGACAGCCATGTTACTTCCCTATTGTAGCTCATTTTTAATTGCGGCTGCATCATTAAGTTGCTGTAGTGGGAAGACCCGGGAGTCTCACACTCCGGGTCTGTTCCTCCTACCCTGACTGCCTCCTCCCATCCACAATGACAACCTTCCTTGACTGACAGGCCTGAAGACTCCTTATCTGTCATGTCTAGTTACTTCAGCTCAGCCACAAATCCGCCCACAATCCCAACCATTGAATGCACTAATTCTCATTGCATGATGGGAAATGTATGATACAGTGGTGCTGAGCAGTAAAAGGAAATTATGTCAGCGCTTCCTCGATCACTCCTTAGTGTGCTTGGGTATGGTCAAGGTGGATTTAATAAGAATCTGCTCCGTCAAACAGTAGAAAGCCTTTGACGGAAGCTATTGTTGCTTGCCCATAGAGAGGTGGAGGCAGATCCAGAGAAGATGACTATCTCAGGCTCACCTTAGTGTCTCTTCCTGAGTCAGGTCATCCGTTCGAGGCTCCCCAGTCACTAGGGCCAACTCGTCTTTTAGAGCCTGGATCTCTTTCTTCAGACGAACAATCATCTGTGAACAGCAAATACCATTAAAGACAAAACAAAAACCATGTAGGCTTCCTTCTTAATATACCTCTCCTCTACTGAAATACTCTGCTCTGCTGGGGGACTCTGCTCCTTCCTCTATAACTCTCCTCTCCAGAAATACTCTGCTCTGCTGGGGGACTCTGCTCCTTCCTCTATAACTCTCCTCTCCAGAAATACTCTGCTCTGCTGGAGGACTCTGCTCCTTCCTCTATAACTCTCCTCTCCTGAAATACTCTGCTCTGCTGAAGGACTCTGCTCCTTCCTCTATAACTCTCCTCTCTCCTGAAATACTCTGCTCTGCTGGAGGACTCTGCTCCTCCCTCTATAACTCTCCTCTCCTGAAATACTCTGCTCTGCTAGAGGACTCTGCTCCTTCCTCTATAACTCTCCTCCCCTGAAATACTCTGCTCTGCTGGAGGACTCTGCTCCTTCCTCTATAACTCTCCTCTCCTGAAATACTCTGCTCTGCTGGAGGACTCTGCTCCTTCCTCTATCTAACTCTCCTCTCCTGAAATACTCTGCTCTGCTGGAGGACTCTGCTCCTTCCTCTATAACTCTCCTCTCCTGAAATACTCTGCTCTGCTGAAGGACTCTGCTCCTTCCTCTATAACTCTCCTCTCTCCTGAAATACTCTGCTCTGCTGGAGGACTCTGCTCCTCCCTCTATAACTCTCCTCTCCTGAAATACTCTGCTCTGCTAGAGGACTCTGCTCCTTCCTATATAACTCTCCTCTCCTGAAATACTCTGCTCTGCTGGAGGACTCTGCTCCTTCCTCTATAACTCTCCTCTCCTGAAATACTCTGCTCTGCTGGATGACTCCGCTCCTCTCTCTAACTCTCCTCTCCTGAAATACTCTGCTCTGCTAGAGGACTCTGCTCCTTCCTCTATAACTCTCCTCTCCTGAAATACTCTGCTCTGCTGGATGACTATGCTCCTTCCTCTATAACTCTCCTCTCCTGAAATACTCTGCTCTGCTGGATGACTATGCTTCTTCCACTGACTCTCCTCTCAGAAATATTCCTTGCTGTTATATTTTTTTCCCTCTCCGCCTACATGGCATTGAAAT
The DNA here is from genome assembly GCF_000935625.1 of Nanorana parkeri. Lineage (NCBI taxonomy): Eukaryota > Metazoa > Chordata > Amphibia > Anura > Dicroglossidae > Nanorana > Nanorana parkeri. Next base: position 82,496 of record NW_017307308.1, read on the forward strand.
GAGGATACAAAGTAGAGGAAGCATATCTATAAACTGGCATGTAGGGAGGATAAGATTCAGTGTATGTTCCTACTGTATGCGTTTTATTACAACCTATGAATACAGGAGCACACTCACCAATTGAGGGTCGATTTCCTCATTCAGCAGGGCTTCATTCTTTATCAGCGCCACTCGCTGGGCAAAGCGACATGTGGAAATCGATTCCTAGAAAACACATGTATTATATTACATACTGTATGTATAATCAACTCCTATATATATATATGTATAATGGGCACTAATGATTGCTAAGGATGGCCCTGTAAGGGGAAGCATTAGTAATGCTGAAGCCTGAACATTGGCATAGCATACTTGCACATTAAAGGAGAACTATGGGGTCAGTGTTTTTCCCCATAGTTCTCCTTAGGGTAACAGGAGGACACAAACTAGCGTCCTCCCGTTACCCTAAGCTCAGTATACCGCGAACTACAGCTCACAGTATACTGAGACGCCGCAGCCGGAGCGGATCCCGACGTAGATGACGGGATCCGCCCAGCTGCGTGAGTGACAGCTGGCTCTGCCCCCCTCCCCCGTCCGTTCCGCCAGTCAGTGATGGCAGATCAGAGCGGGGAGAGGGGAATCCAGCCCCTCCCCTTGTCACAGCAGAGAGCTGTGACAGGATCGAGAGGTGAGGGAACCCGGTATATGTTCGCTCACCTCCCGATCTACTGAGCCGACCTGTGACAGTCTCATTGTCACAGGTCGGCTAGAACTATGAGGTGAGTGGAAATCACTCATCTCATAGTTCTCCTTTAAGGAACACACCTACCTCCCTCTGTGTTGTGCTCCAGCGATGACGGGTCCATACACCTTTCACCACTGCGTCCCCTGCCGCCATCATCTCCACTTCTGATTCTTCCGTGGCACTGAGTGGCCACTGATGATGTAACTCCTGTGCGCATGTGAGGAGTTACATCATCCTCGGCACGTGGCCCATTCGAGAGTGTAAACTGCGCGGTGCATGCGAGAATACGTATAAGGGCAATGAACTGACTATATAGGTCTAGCTATGTGTTATTGGGGGAGGACCTGTCTACATACATCAATGTTCCTTTTTTCCATAGACAGCGTGGCAATCATGGTCGTCATGCAGTTGCCTCCCAGACTGTCCCGCAGTACAGAGGTCATCATGGAGTTCCTATATGGGATGTGAGAGCGATTCCTCTCCGCCAGGGCGATAATGACCTACAAGAGAGGTGCAAATCATGCGTATTGAGACATCAGAAATCCCAGAAAGAATAAAAATACATTGATACAACAAATGGCCAACACGGACAATCCCAAAAGCTTACAGTCCTCCTCCATAAACTGTACCATTATCACTATCATTTTATATTTACCAAGTCGAGCTCTCAGGTATGTACATTTTCTACAATTCTGAGTATAATATGATCCTTTCATTTTTAGATCTAATGAGAACACAAGAATAAGTCAGAGGAGGGACTTTACCCCCTCCCTATAGTTCATACAGCCGTTGGATGAAATACCAGTTAAAGAGAGACAGTCCACAAGTGAGCAGACAGAGCATTGTGGAGGCATCCGGAACTAAATGTTTGTTTCTAAAATTAAGATTTTACATAAAGAGGTGACAAAAAGATTATTTAAAAAAATATTGATCAAAAGCCATCAGTTTCTTTTACAAAGCCAACTCCAGGGGGCAAAAGTCACCAGTGGCCTTACTAAAGAACAATTTCTAGTTCTTAAAGTGAACCTGTACTTTGCCCATGTAGAGAAAAACAATAGGTACACTTTAAAACTGGCTCCGCAAGCATCACCTACTCACCTTGCCTGTGCTCCCCCATCACTCCTTTTGGCCACTGAGAGTGGCAAAATAACCCCTCATAATGGGCACAGCAGAGATGCAAACTGGGGAACTCAGCGCAGGGATCGTGGAAACTCCTCATAATAGGCACAGCAGGTGTGCAGATCCTGGAATTCAGCTCAGGTTTTTGAGAAACCATTATAATGGGCACATTAGGAGTGCAGATCTGAGAACTTAGCACAGAGATGGTGGGACCCCCTGATAATAGACACAGAAGGTGTTCAGATCTGGGAATTCAGCACAGAGATGGTGGTAGCCACTCATAGAAGGCATGGCAAGTGTGCAGACCCAGGAACTTATTGTAGGGATGGTGGCAACCCCTCATAATGAGCATATCAGTAATTAAGACCTAGGAACTCAGTGTAGGAATAGAGGGAACCCCCCATAATGGGCACAGCAGACATGCAGAACCCTGGACTTAGTGCAGTAACGGAGGGAACCGCTGAGAATGGGCACAGCAGACATGCAGAACCCTGGACTTAGTGCAGTAACGGAGGGAACCGCTGAGAATGGGCACAGCAGACATGCAGAACCCTGGACTTAGTGCAGGAATGGAGGGAACCCCTCATAATGGGCACAGCAGACATGCAGAACCCTGGACTTAGTACAGGAACAGAGGGAACCGCTGAGAATGGGCACAGCAGACATGCAGAACCCTGGACTCAGTGCAGGAATCTCACCAATAGAGTCCCTGAGAGTCAGAAGAGCCTGTTAGGTGATTGAACTCTCCAGACCAAAATGTGTTTCATATATCAATTATGAATAGACTGACCTTTAAAATGAAGAAGATGCTGCTCTTACCTACTTCCAGTGTGGTCAGAGATGCAGGAAGCACGTGTGGAGGTTTTATAGTACTATGTCCACCGCATGCTGTGATACATCTGAACAGCATAATAATGGGAGGATGACACAAATCCCAGAATCCCAGTGTGGATTTTACAAAGAAGAAATCAGAGGACAAACAGGTGTCAGTTCTCTAAGGTATGGCTTCCCTTGGAGATGAACAATATCCACTGTGACCCCATCCAGACAAAGACCATTCATAGCTGTTCCTCCTCTCACAGACCTCCGCTACAAAGAGGACCAAAGACAACAAACACTCTGTACATTGTGATGTGAAGTTACAGCCTCAAACCACCCACAGCCCTCCTCAATGGACATATTGTGATTTCTGCTCAGTGATAAACACAATCGCAATCTGTAGGTATTCCTATGAATCCAGGGAAAGGGCAACTGTAGCTTAAAGGGTCAGTACATCACAAGGTGCGGGGACATCGTAGTGTAAGCTTCTGCGAGGCAGAAACTAATGCGAATGGTTTCACATTCCCTCTACAGAGACTCACTGCTGGTTAGCGTATGCAAAGCAAAAACTTTATTTTAGTTGTGGTTAGAATGTGGAAAGATCAGAACCCCTGTTAGGTTTTTATTGCTATCGTTGGTCCGGGGGAGAGATCCACCTTCTCTATTTGTCCTGGTGATTGTCACTGAGACAGAAAATGAAGGGCAATCCAAAATGTGGTCCAGTAGTCATCAGAACAGGATTACATGGGGACAGCACAGTCTTGCATCTTATACCTCGGTTCCGAAGTGCAGTGTCTAAGGTGGCGTCCCAGGATCAGTGTCGCCCCCATTTAAGTTAGTGCGAATGCGCAAAAGCTCAATAAGGCGCTCATGATCATAATCAGAGGCAGCAAGTGGGTAGTTCCTGGATAATTACAGGAGGGGTTGTCAAGTGTGGGGGTTCTTGTGGGACCGCCTAGCCACTGGACGGACATGAGGTGGACTCTGGGCAGGGTACAGGACTGAAATGTTGGTATTGGATTAAAGGGGAAATCACCCAATAAGGACACTTGTTCTGGTGACAACTGCCCAAGAGGATAGAGATCCACACTTTGGATAAACCTTCGACTTCCTGTTGTGTCTCCAGGGCAGAAAGAAGGAAATCTCACCAATAATATTAAGGCAGCAGGAAAAGATGATCCTGACAGGTATTTGAACAATTCCATACTCTATCCAGTGGCGTCACAAGGGGGCACGTGGATAATGACTAGGGCTGCAACAACTAATCGACATAATCGATTATAATCGATTATTGAAAAAGTTGTCAACTTTTTCAATAATCGATTAATCACATCAAGTGTGTATGTAATGACGTGTGCGCTGCATGACACCCATTGTCCACACCAAGTGACACACAGCCTGGTGACGCCACTGACTCTATCCTTAGCATGAAAAATAAAGTTTGTCCATAGACATACAGATGCCAGCCATGTTCCCCATCAATACTTAGACTGGGTACCTACCTGTTCCAAGTAGTGCAAGGATAAGTTGATGTACTTGGCCTCAGTTAGAAGCTGTCCCCCCACTCCTGTCTTTGCAACTCTCTCAGATCCAGCCAAATCCACTAGGTGTAGCTTGGAGCGGCGGACGGTGGCAGAGCCGGGCTCCTTGCTGGAGATATGCATTGTGAATATGCAGTGAGAGCGGGTGGACGCCTGGTTCATTGGAGTCTGTCACAAAAAAACACATAAAGCTGTTACTGCCGATACTAAACACAAGAGGAATTCTGAGCAGCGTTTTCATGCGTATCAATAAATCATCGTATAGGTATTACTGCTTTAGAGAATGATCTGACCCTCATTGAACTACTATACTTAAAGCTGGAGTCCCCGAAGAAAGACACAAATAAATGCAGCTTTGTAATCATTATATATAATTAAATGTATTATTTTAAGTGCACGCAGTGTAAGTACCTGAAGGTGTCCTGGTATCAGCATCTTGCCTGGAAGGTGAGAGGAAGAAAGAGCACAAGCAACCAATCAGTTTGTGTGCTGACAGGAAGCATGCTGATAGAAAAAAAGAGCAGAGTGGCAAAAAAATGAGATCATTACTATACTGCTTCTCCCAGTCACAGGTTGGCGGCAGGTCCATGGCAGGCTTGGCTCAGAGGAACTGGGTTGAATGATGCTAGCCATCAGAAGGCGGGCCAATATTTTGTTGGACCGCCTTTAGCTTTGATTACGGCATGCATTCACTGCGTTGCATCGTTTCGATAAGCTTATTCAATGTCACAACATTTATTTCCCATCCAGAGTTTCATAAATTTTCTCCAAGATCTTGTAGTGGTGATGGGAGAGTTGAACCACTGCGTAAAGTCTTCTCCAGCACATCCCAAAGATTCTCAATGGGGTTAAGGTCTGGACTCTGTGGTGGCCAATCCATGTGTGACAATGATGTCTCATGCTCCCTGAACCTCTTTCACAATGTGAGCCAATCTGGAATATGCCCAATGTGCCATCAGGGAAGAGAAAATCCATTGATGGAAAAACCCAGTCATTCAGTATATTCAGGGAGGCAGCTGAGTTCATATTTTGGGCACATAACGTTGCTGAACCTAGACCTGACCACCTGAAGCACCCCCAGATCATAACACTGCCCGAAAATACAGGTGGTGACTTTTTTTTCCTGGCCAGGCAGTGTCTGTCATAAGAGATATATGAAATCAGAACTGGCAAACGCTCATTCCCAGACAATATTCCTGGATACTATCTGTGTAATTACATGGCAATCCAATGGCTTCCAATCAGCTTTCAGCCACTGATACCTCCCCGCTTCCGGTGACTAATTACAAAAAATGGGGTAGAAAAGGATGACAACAATGACAATGGAAATTGAGTATTCGATCTAGGTCATTCCAATTTTAGTTTGGCTGCTTGAAACCAGGAAACTCAATAATTTGTCCTGTTCTGAATCATGTCATCACAGGTCCAGGTGATAACAGGGCAAAAATCTGAAATCTCAATGTTCAGAAACCCAGAGAGACTTGTGTGAAGACTTTCATGTTGTCCTCAGCAACCAATCAGAAATCTGATTTCATTTTCAGCTGTGCAATACAGAAATGCCAACTGGAAGCTGATTGGTTTCTATTGGCACAAGAAAGGGTCTTATTTTTACACTTTTTATACACAAACCCCATAGCAGCCAACCAGTATTCAATATACAAGGTGGTTCGTTTCTGGTGCCCTTCGGTACACTTTGACTTTAGATTCACTTTACAAAATAAAATCAAAAGTCTAATTTCTCTATCACCCCAATATATAACAGAAGGGTCTCTTTCCACATTGCACATTTACAGGATATATTGCCCCCTGCAGTTCTTTTTTCTTTGTATAACGTTTCTCTGCGCAGTGTCCCCACTCATTCTTGTCATTCTCAGACCCAGACAAGAAAACCCAGCAAAATAGTTTGTGGAGAAACATCAATAAAAGACTTTCCATGGATTTATTACTGATAATTTACAACGCTCTACACCAAGGACATTCCACTTCTGCAGCACATTGGGATAATACCTACTTTATATTTGTTACATGGTGCCAGCCACATAGCATAACTTAACTGGGTTTCACACTAGGGATGCACCGATACCTATATTGGTTTTGGTGCCAATACCAAGCAGATCCCCTTTTGCCACCAAAACACTCATGACCCGTCAACGCATGGACTTCACTAGACCTCTGAGGGTATGCTGTGGTATCCGGCACCAAGCCGTCAATAGCTGAACCTTCAAGTCCTGTAAGTTGCAAGGTGGGGCCTCCTTTGCTGCCCCGTGCATCAATGAGTCTTGGCCGCCCATGACCCTTGTTGCCAGTTTTCCTTCCTTGGACCACTTTTGGTCGGTCCTGACCACTGCAGACCGGGAACATCCCACAAGAGCTGCGGCTTTGGAGTTGCTCTGACCCAGTCGTCTAGACATCACAATTTGTCCCTTGTCAAAATCAATCAAATTGTTAAGTTTGCCCATTTTTCTGCTTCCAACACATCAACTTCGGGGACAAAATGTTCACTACAAGTCCCTATCGTAAAAACAAATTCCCCTCTTAACCATCCCTGGAAAAAGTGTCCCCACCGGAAGGCAAACTCCGGCCCTCCAGCTATGGCGCAACTACAAATCCCATGAGGCATTGCAAGGCTCTGACAGCTACAGGCATGACTCCCAGAGGCAGAGGAATGGTGGAATTTGTAGTTTCCCCACAGCTGGAGGGCCGGAGTTTCCCCACCCCTGCTCAAGTGAAACCAACTTTTGGATTTCCCCTTACTTTCCTTCTTGGTGACAACGGTCTCCAGGACAGAGAGAGCGCTGAATCTTTCCAACACTCATGCAGACAGCAAAAAAAAAACTGACAACAACCGTACTCTACCCAAAACCCAAAAGAAAAACAAGTTTGGCCTTTCCATACACTTTAATGCGGATTACAGCCGATGCCGATACTTGGTAAGATTTATGGATCTACATTGCTGAAGGATTTACAGAGAGACTGGTATTTGGTGCACATTAATAGTGGGAGGGCAGCAGTCAGTAAATATTTATAGACAGACGGGGCGTCTTGTAAACATTTACAGACAAAATGGGAGAACACAGCGTGTAAATCTTTCGGAAGACTCCACTTTAACTGGAACAGCTGGACAGAGGCCAAAAGCATCTCAATCCACATTCTGAGGAAAACGTACAGAAGCTGCAAATGTCATTATTAACAAGACGTGCTCCATCAGCCGCTGACACTATACAAGACGCGTAATCTGTACAAATCCCCGCCGCTATTAAACACACTTTCATTGGACACGTAGACGGCTCGCACAGGAGATGCTGGAAAATCTCACAAGGTTTTGTTTTTTGGTCGATTTTTTTAGGGTAGACGTCGTTCGCAATTACTTTCATCCTACTATTTCCTGGTAGACAGAGCCTCGCACATACCTAGACTCAAGTCCTGTGCACTGCAATAATAGACCACGTGTGCACATTTCCATATCACATTACTATATACAGGGCCGGATTTACTCTCCCTGCTGCCCCAAGGCCAGGTTCCGCAATGCGCCCCCCCGCCTACTCCCCACAAAGTGCAGCACCATTAAAGTGTATCTACATATTATTAGATATAGATTTTCCATGGTAAGTGCAGCATGCTCAGTAATGTGTCACTGTAACACTTCCAGGTATTTTTTACCACTCACAGAGGTCACAGTACTCCCCTGGTGATGCCTTCACCTGCTTTCCTCTCCAGAAGGACAGTGCCATCTTTGTTCAGGCGTCATCCAAGGTCACCATATTCTTCCTGGACTGAGGTACCGGCTCGGAGAGGATACAGTCATATACATTCTGATGCCTGTGCTGTGTTCATAAACAACTGACAAAAATAAGCCCCTGACTGACAATGTCACAACATTTTAGCAAGTCACAAGGTGAGAGGCTGAAGCGGGGGCTGATGGTTACTCGTTTTGGTCTAGGGTCTAAAATAACAAAGATATACTCATCTGATCCTCAGGCAGATGGTTATTAGCTCCGCCACTGTCCTCAGACCTACCTGGCTGCTAGTCCGGTTCCTGCTGCCTCTTCTCCTCTAGGTCCCATCAGTCTAACAACCCGTGACGTAATGACGTCTATACGGTCTATTGGACCTGAAGACCCGGGGGGACATTTCACAGCTGGAGTGGAGGGGAAGAGAGGTGAGAGAGGTGAGCAGTCACCACCGTGGAACTGAGGATCAGGTGAGTATATCTTTTTTATTTCAGACTGTTAAATCCAGAGATATTGAAATATGTATGTGTGAACCTTAAATGATGATTGATTTTCTATATTTTAATCTATCCAAGTTTGGAGATTCAGTTTTACTGTACTGCTGATTTTGAGTTTACAATTGGTAATCAATCAGTAAGCCTGACAGGCAGACCTAAGTATAGTTGAAACAGTTGTTGGGAATGCCCAAAGAAGACTTGGCCTTCAAAATGAGTTTGAAGAATAAACCACATTACTCAGGACATAGACTATGATGCCCAAAATGGGATAGAAGGAGAACACATGACTCAGCTACTAAAAGTATGGCACTCCCTTATGCTAATCAGAAAGACTTTTAAGGTAAACATCACATAGGTTATTTTAAAGTAAAAGCATGGATAAAAAGGATGAGGGATGACCCTTCAAGACACATTCACACACGGACACACACACTCACACTCATTCACTACAGATCCACACACACACAGTATCACAGACACGCCCACACCCCCACACTCACATTGTATAGACTCATTCTGTAAGATATACTATATTATGTAATCATCAAGCATCTTATAGACTAATTCTGTAAGATATACCATATCCTGTAATCATTTGCAACTTTTAAATTAAGCACATTATGAATTTTATGCAACAACGGCAACAATCATCTATTATTGAACTTTTCCACCCTATGCTTCGAGAAAAGGAATATGACATAAAAAATCATATTTCGTGTCATTTTCTTACACAGACCCTAGACCAAAATGAGCACTTAACCCTTGCAGTGCTGGGATAACCCCATTGTAAGGGTTAATTTTTTTCTTCTTCTTTGAGTTCTATCGGCCATGGCACGGTACAATGCGGTTGTAACATGTTGCATCATGCTGCTCTAAAAAAAGGACTGCATGCAGTACTTCTTTTAACTTACACTATAGCAATGCAGTAATGTGAACTGGGATGTAAACTGTGCATTGAAGTTGCACTGAAAAAAGGCGACCAGTGCAACCCCAACGCATCTGATGTCAACGGACCCTTAATCACATAATAGTGGTCTTTACCTTACTGTCCAGAGTGCCCTCTTACCTGGGGTCAGGCGGGCACGGCGGAGATTGTAGTGTCCTTCTTGGGGTGATTTGGTGCCCAGTGGCAGATGGTTGCAGGTGCGCGCATGCACGCATACGTGCACGTGACCTGCGTGACATGTGCGCACACGTGACGTTGCCGTGGTCTATTAGTCACCTCAGGTGCTGATCATTGCCAGGGAGGGCCTTGCGAGCACACCTTCTCCCCTAGCCATCCCATTGGTTCCCAGGGACCTGTAGCTTCCTCGTTGCCCAGACAACGGGGGCGTTTCTGGTTCCTGCTGGGTTTAAATCCCAGCCAGAGCCAAGTCTTGTTGCCGAGTTATTCTGCCATTCCCAAAGCAGCTACGAAGCCTCATTTCCTGCCGTCCTTCCCAGCTATTTGGATCTCCTGGTTATCGCCTCCCCTGGCTTGTCTCCCCGTTTATGATACTCGCTGCCTGCCTCGACCCGCACTGTACTCTGACAACGCATTTTGGTTCATCCTATCTTGTACCTCAGCCTGGACTCTGCTTCTGGAATTGTTTCCTGCTATTGGGGTCCACTCCAAACAAGGGAACTTTGCTCCCTCCCTAACACTTAGTTATAGTAAGTTGGGTCGATGGAACAATCAGAAGGCCTTGCGATCTGCAAATTGTTGCTGAATCCCTCAGTCCCGCTGCCGATGAACAATGATTAGACGAAGGGAATACAACGTTTTTCATTAAAGAACATGCTGACAAGATAAGAGGATGATAACGGGCCGATAACCGGCGGAGTTATTGGATGAAGCCTGCGGCTTATCGAGAGTCAATCCAGAGTTCATTAATCGTACGTGGGAATATCTCGGCGTTGCCCACTCCACATTTGTTAGACATTAGGTGTCCGCAGATTCAAATACTTCTGCAGTAATGGACGATGATTAACTGCGTGTCTGCTGTAGACAAAAAACGTCCAACAAATAATGAGAAATGTGCTTCAGTCAACAACTAGGGCTTTCCTGCTGCCAGCGAACATTCCACATCCATGGAGATGCTTCAACGTTTTTTTATTTTATCATTGCCGTATTCTGCTCCAGAAGCGGAGATACATGTAGGGTGACTCAAGCAAATAGTGCTCCGGCTATAAAGTAACGGTCCCTGCACATGTTCAATATTACGGAGCAGAGACCGTTAAAGTGTAACCACTTCAAGAAGCCAAGCAATGCCACAATAAAACAGCCAGAGCTCTGATCTTTTTATGTGCCTACATGTGCTCCGCATACACTGTCTGGACCAGGCCGTCTTCCCGAGGAGAGATGCAATCCTCGTCTTCAAGAATTAATGATCCTGACTATGACCTCATTGGTAACCCATTGAATTCATAAGGCAGAGAGAATAAGAGCATGAATATGAGGACAGGGGTATTGGTACGTGCTCGCACCTTCTGCTGTATTGGTCAACCTTCGATGGTTTGGCAACCAGGAAATTGACTCTAACTTTGGAGCTGAACTCTAATCTGAATTTAAAAAATGCTAATAAGCCCCGCTGTCCCTTCCTTGGGTAAAAGCCTAGGGAGTAATGAGTGAGCAACAATACTTACCTGCATGCTTCCACCCCGCTGTATGACCAGTCCAACAAAGCCACTTCTCCTTGGCTCTTCTCTGGTCGCAGCCTGTCCGTACATCAGGACGCTAAGAGCCTGCCCACATCTAAGGAGCAGAGGACTACATTAGGTGCGGGAGAACTAGGTCCCCCTAGACCAGTTTTTCTCAACCAGGATGCCTTTTGGCTTCCTCAGGGCTGCCTCGAAATTTTTGCAAAGCATCACGCCTTTCCATGGTGAGGGCCAGCCATCATCCCATGTTTGATGAATATCTTCTTCATCTTTACAGTGTCCTGACTGGCTACCTGCAGGAACCTCACAGAAGCACAGGGAGAACAAACATGATATGAACCAGGGACCCCAGTGCTGCGAGGCAGAAGTGCTAACAACTAAGCCACTCTACTGCCCTAAAATCAACAGGATCAACAAATTGCTTACAATGGTATATCAAACAGTGTGCTGCTTCTTCCTCTCCTAATCTAAGCTCTGCTGTACAGAGACTGCAAGAGGATAATTGAAGGTCCCACTCAGGAACCTATACTGCCTCCACTGAATGTTTTATATCTGTGCGGCAGTGGCGTAACAATCACCATAGCAACCCAGGCCAGATGCCAGATGCCGTGCCGGCCGTCTGGGATCCTCTGCTGGTGGCTTTCACTGGCGGCTGAAGAGGAACACGCCGCTGTTCAGATCACTGACAGTAATCTGTGCAGCAGCGCGTTCCTCTCCACAGAGTCAATGAGAGCCAGCAGTGGCGGTGGAGCAGGCTGGACCCGGAAGTGGAGGAGGAGGCGAGGCCCGTGGTCGGCAGCAGGGGAGGAGGCGGGGCGCGGTGACGAAGGAGGCGGGGCCCATCATCGACCGTGGACGAACAGGAGGTGGACAGGTAAGGAGTGCGACCAGCCCACCTGAGGGTGACCCTGCTGAGCCCACCATAGAGAGTCTATGGTGGGCTCTGCAGGTTCACCTTCAGGTGTTATCTCGAGTGGGCTCTGCAAGGGGTATAACTAGAAATCACGGGGCCCCATACAAAATTTTGCTATGGGGCCCTGTGATTTCTAGTTACGCCCCTGCTGTGCGGAGGTCGGTTTTAACAGTGCCAGCACAGCGTGAACGAGGTACGATTCAGTACACATACAAGCAATCCGACTGGAACACTATGAGGTCTGTAACATGGAGAATAAATCCACCTCTCACTTTTATGCTGGATCTTCCAAAAAGCCACATATGTTAATGATCAGAAGAGCTGTTCTATGAGAAACGTTTGTGCTCGTGTCACCTGGGAGAATTTCATGTCTTACAATATAAATAAATAGAAATAGCTGGTAGGGTTGGGTCACAGCATGCTCCATTCCGGTGGAAAACACTAATTATTCCACCGAGGGTAAATATCAACTGAGAAGGCACGGAAGGTAGAGAATCAAAGATCTTCAGAGGAAACTCACAGAACTATAAATTGTTCTGTACTGGAAAACAAACTACAGGAACGGCGACTGAACTGCATTCGTATTTGATAAACGAGTGAATAACCGCCAGCAGAAGAAATGCTGGGGATTCAACGCTCACCTTTATATAATGCATATAAAGTCAAACTTTACTTTTGCTTAAAACAATATTCTCCAGGACCATTTTATTTATTGCAAGGACTTTGATAAACATTTGCAACAGATTCTTACCTACTTCTGCTCCGTAAGTACAGGTCACAAAAGGAAGCAGAACTTAAAGGGTTATTAAACCCTTGCACGTTTTGCATAAATCTACTGCTAGCAAGCAGTAGATATATGCAAAAGATTAAAAAAAAAGAAACTTTTCCAAAGGGTTAATACCTTCCTGTGTCTCCTGCGCGCTCCTTTCCGAACATCTGAAAATTTCTCGGGCGGCCGCAAAGGATCTGGGGGCGGGAGCATGCACAGTTCAGATGTTCGGCTGGGAGATGAGGAGAGACACAAGGTAAGTCTATAGAGCAGCGTGCACCCGCATGCAGACACCGTGGGACAGCAGAGAAGAGGAGGACAGAGGAGTCAGCGCTGGAGGGACAGCTAAAAACTACAGGAAAGAAGAAGATGATCGGACTAAGAGACATCATTTATGGTAAGTCACTACAGCAGAATTGGGAAGGGGGGAAAAACAAGTTTGACTTTAATGTCACTTTAACCCTTGTACTGGGGCTACCCCCTACAGTGCAAGGGTTAAAGTATAATTAAACCTTCTTTTTTTTTTGCATATATCTACTGCTAGCAAGCAGTAGGTATATGCAAAAACATTAAAAAAAGGTTAAAACTTACCTGTGTCTCCGCCGCTCGCTCCCGTCCGAAGATCTGAAGATTCTTAGGCGGCCGCAAAGGATGATGGGGCGGGCGCATGTGCAGTAGAGATCTTCGGCGGGGAGAAGAGGAGAGACACAGGGTAAATCAATGCAGGCAGCAGCGTGCACCCGCACAGGCTCCGTGGGACACAGAAGACGCAGCAGTCAGTACTGGATCAGAGACCGGCACGAGCGCTGGAGGGACTCCTGAAAACTACTAGAAAGAAGAAGATGACCGGATCGGATCAAGAGGCATCATTTAAGGTAGTCCTTAAAGCAGCATTTGGTTGAAGGGATGGGGTATTTAGACTTTAATGTCACGTTTTGTCTAGGGAGTTAAAATAAAGTTATACTCACCTGAACTGCGATGGAATGTCCCTCGACATCTGTATAGAACATGAGGACTCATGGGACTCTAGACCTCTTCCTTCAGCCGTGATCCCCCTCCACTCTGGCGGTCTAAGGTCCGTAAGTCATCACGTTCTAAACTGTAAATAGGACATGAGGGTGCCAAAGGACATTCCATTGCCGGAGCGGAGAAAAAGATGGACTGGAGGGAGTGGTGTAAGAACAAGACAAGACTGTGGTTCGGGGGAGTATAGCTTTGTTTATTTAGCTCCCACTTAACCCTTGCAGTACCGGGATAGCCCCACTTGAAGGGTTCAAATTTGTTTTGTCCAGAGTTCTGCATTAAAGTATAAATATATAGTATTACAAAAAGACTTGTAGGCAGGTTCTTCTGCAATAAAAGCCCTTCTTCTGCCTGCCAGCCAGCCATATTTTTAATGTATACTGAGCCATGCATGTGCAGCTCAGTGTATATACTTGGCATGCCTTGGTGTCGAGATGCTTAAAACCAAACACAAAAGCTTTATAAATCTACTTTATGTGCACCATTGCCCTTTCCAACCCAGTTATTATTATGTAAAATGAGTAGTGACATCATCACTGTGTTGCACATAGTCTGTACAAGGATTAGAGCTGTGGAAGGGACCCAGCGGGCCCATCTACTACAAACTGCCTGCAAAAAACTACTGGGTGTTGGCGGGGCTGATACAAGGCCAGTCACTGTTATAACTGTGCCCCTGTGCACATAGCCAGCTCCATAAAGACATGATTTGGCCAGTTTGGTGTGCAGGAAAGTGAGTGGTCAGCACAGAGCCCTGACCTCAAACCTACTGAACACCTTTGGGAATAATTGAAATGCAGAATGAGAGCCCGGTCTTCTCATCCACCATCACTACCTGACCTGAAGAATGATCTTTTGGCTGAATGGTACCGAATTCCCATAGACACACTCCAAAATTTGAAGTCTTCCCAGAAGAGTGGAGCCTGTTAAAGACAAGGGTAGAGGAAAGAGGGCAACTCCATATTAATGCTCATAGTTTTTGTATTGTAAAAAGAACATATGTTCTTTTTACAGTGCTGTTACATGGATGTTTCCCTATTCGACTAACCAGGCTGCAGGATCAGTGCATACATCTTCTCTGGATTACCCACCGGTATAACTGGAGCTCCTTTAAGACTATTAATATACACTGAGTGGCCAGATTATTATGACCACCCTATCAGTACTTCGTTGGGCCACGTGATACAGTCCATAAACAATCGATCTAGTTGCGCAAGTTGGTGATTTCTGTTTTATGTGGAACATAGTTTTGAAATTGGATGTACAACATGCTCATATAGGTATGATGGTCATGTGTCCAAAAACTTTGGCCATATAGTGTATTTGTTAAGCAAAGGTCTTCAACATGACCAAAGTTCTTCACCTTTTATCAAAGTGTAGGGCAAAAGTAACAGGTTTACTTTAATGCCCTACTCCCCAGCATCATATATTTATCTTACTTTCACCTCCCTGCTGATCTGTTTAGCACCAAGGGTGAGGAAAGAAAGCTCAAGGTCCAAGGTCCAGAAGTCAGAGCTTGCACAGGCTGAGGACCATCTACCGGCCATGTGACAGCATTGGGCCAATCACTAAGCACCAAATTTGTTACATGAGAATCAGGGGAATGAGCCACACACGTCTCTAAAACTAGACAAACCAGGAATGTTCTTTGTTCCCTGGCTAAGCAGGAAAGCAAAAGTAAGGTGAATATGTACTTTTGAGAAGGGGGGCATTAGAGTACCTGTTGCATTGACATTATACAAACACATCCCTGAACCTAAATAAAAAAACCGGCAACCTGGAAAAAATGAAGATACTGTCCACATCAACCAAACTAGTCTCATCTCTCATTCTTCATTCTGCACAGCGCATGCTGCACATAACCGATTGTTTTTGGAAATCAGCCCCATGCAGCTGTCAGGCTGTCAAAATCTGCCCCTCTACTCTATTTTTGTTTTATGCGGAGGATGACCTGTACAGTCAGTATAAAGCAAAGCGTCTGAGCAGCTTACCTCAGCTATCATGCGATTTGTGTCCCCCAGAAAGAGCAGATTGAGGGCCTCCTCCTCAGTGTTGGCCTGGTGAAGGGATAGATTCTTCAGATGGATGTTCTGATCGGGATCCTCCATGATGGTCACTTTTCTAGACAAGAGAATAAAATTGGACATCAAGGAATAGAAAAAACAGACAATTTCCGAGTGGAAGGTGAGACCCCATTCACACTGAGCGACATGCAAATCGCGCGACTTTGAGCGACATTGAGCGACAAGCGACATTGAGCGACATTGAGCGACGTGTCGCGCGATCTTCCTATTGGGCTGTATGCAATCAGGAGCAATATCGCTCAAAATCGCTCTAAAAAAGGGTCATGTAGAAGCGACGAGCTACAAGCGATATTGAGCGATATTGAGCGACATTGAGCGACGAGATGTGAACAGCTACATTGAATTGTATTGGTGAAGCTACATAGAGCGATATAGTGCGGAAATATGAGCGATATCGCTACAAAAATCGCGTGATAAATCGCTCAATGTGAACGGGGCCTGAAGGTTCTGAGCAGATGCTGGTGGGGTTTGGGGTAGGGGGACCTTGAATTTTAAACTTTCCAAACTGGTTTCAGCCACTACAAGAAGTTCTCATTTTGTCTGTTGGATTATATTGAATTATTAGAAAGAAAGAGAAAGACTAGGAGTGCCCAAAATGAGGCAGACAAAACGCCAAGTCGGCCTGGAGGAGCATTGGTAGGAGCATTTCACCACCGCGGTCTTCGAGAGATGTAAGCAAGCGCTCCAGCAAGTAGCTCCATCTATATTAACATATGACTTTGAGGAGGACTCATATTAAAGAGGCTTTTCCAGGATAGAATATAGGCGCTGCTGCTGACGGCATGTTTTTGAAAGTGCAAAATCCTTTCCATTACACAGACCCTTGCCTTAGTCAATCCTTCCCCAAATAGGGCATCTGGAGTCAGACAACCCCGGAGTTCGCACAAGGAAGTGTAGATGAGAAACTATGGGTGGGCTATGAGGGGCTATGAAGAGTTGTGTCTGTTTCCACCTGATAAGCAACACGAGCAAATGGAGGAAAACGAATAGCAAATGCCAACTCATCAATTCACAACCACCTTTAAACAATACAATAGCTAAAACACTTCCCAGCACACTCACCAGCCAGCATGCAAAAAACATTGTCTGACCACTAAGATCAGAAACAGAGGTCTTAATTGCACGTCTTCTGCAGAATATGTGAAAGCCGCACTGCCTCGTCAAGGCCCCTCTGTGTAGTGCGGTCCTAACGCAAATCTCTGAGAGCCTCCATTTTGGAGCATATATAGCAAAGGATGAATTGTGTGCAGGCAACCCAACCTCCTTAAAGGTACAGGGACACACAAGGAACCCCGCACTTCACAACGGCAGCTGAAACACCCAGTGTGTCCCTGCACCAAATACAACAAGCAAACCTATGGCAAACGCACTCATCAAATCATAACCAGCTTTAAACGTACAACAGCAAAAATTGTTGTATTTGGTGCGGGACTCGATTTATGGAGTCACACGCAGTGTCACACGCCAGCTCAGACTATTGGGAAGAGTACATTTTACTCCCCAATACTTCTCCTTTACACCCCAATACCGTGGCCACATTTTCCCATTAATCCCCAACGTCTCTATGCAACTGCACAACAAAAAATGGCTGCTGCCGCTTCCCAGCAGTACAAGTCGGTTAACCCCTGCGGACATTATTATTGTTGGAGCAGTCCCCCTTCTGTACTCACATATCATGCGTTCGAGTGCTGAAAATATCTGTGGTCATTACATCTGTTTTGGAGCTCTCTTGTTCCAGATAGCTATCAGATTTCTACATCAACAATTATTCGGCCAAGTCGGATCGCAGCTAGTAATTTCCTCTATTTTTATTTTTCTACGCTGGGATCGATCGGAGGGGTAATCTGAAAAAAGTGCCGGCTCTGTATCTAGCCTGGAGGCAGATGGATGTATTTAGAGCAGGTGGTTGGTGTTGCTTTATCTCATAAATATACGTTACGCCGAGCGTTGGGTTTTGAGGCTTCCACGGACACAGCTGTTATCGAGAGGAGCGGCTGAACGCTGCGACGGATGAAATCATCTTAAATGCTGACCGTATTTATCATTTCCAGAAAACAATCCACGTAAAATATACAAAACAATTCAGAATTTTATATAGACTCTTACTCACAGCTACATATTAAGCAGGGTTCTGTCTCTGTTTTATGTCTAGGGGGGTTATTCACGCCATAGCTTCAGCTGACCCTTCGGCTCTCTTCGGCTGCCGGAGCCCTTCTGTTCAGTCGAACAGAAGGGCTGCTGTATGGGCTATTCACTATAGCCGGTACAGCACCCGGAGCCAGCCAAGGTGGCTCGGCCGAGCCAAAGGCATATGCTTCGGCTCGACTGAGCCGAAGTGACAGCCGAAGTGGGGCGGAGCCAGCCGTGATCTCGCGGCTGTTGTAATGATAGTTTAGCGTCGCCAAATGACCTGCGAACGCTGATCTGTCATTAAACAATAGCAACTGGGCGGAGCTGGCCGTGACGCTGGAGGGAGCGCTGTCACAGCTGGCTGTCTCCGAGGATTGGGTGAGTATAACTTTGTTATTTTCCTCCCCAGACCAAAACAAGCCCTATCCCTGCTGCAAGGGTTAAGATTCATTTTCCCAGAGTTTTGCTTTGAAATTAATAGCTCATTGAAAGAGAAAAAAAACTAGTGTTGCACAGATACCAAGTACAGTACTCGGTACAAGTACGAGTACATGTACAGATACTTTTGAGCTCCAAGACTACACTAGAGAAAAATTAAAAAATTAGGAGGCGGCTGTCATTTGTAGGGAGCACACGGAGCTCCTGGGATTTGTACATCTCTGTTTTAATTAGGGATGCACCGATACCACTTTTTTTTTTATGACCGAGTACGAGTACCGATACTTTTGATCAAGTACTCGCCGATACCAATTACCGATACTTTTTCTTAAAGGGACAGGTCACATTTGTTTCTAAAGCAATACAAACTAATGATTTAAGGTCAGTTTCTTAATATTATGATTCATGAGATGACTAGGGAGCATTACGCCGCCTTTCCGGCCAATCAGAATGCCGGCATCGGCACCAATACCGATACTAGTATCGGTATCAGTGCATCCCTAGTTTTAATGTACGATTTTGTTTTTATAAAAATAAATAAAGCGATGCACAGATACCAGTTTTGCGAGTACGAGTACTGGTACTTGCAGAGTACTTACAAGTACGATTATTGATACATTTTTGTTTATTGTCATGTGACAGTTTTTCTAAAACAATACAGACTAATGATTTCAGGACAGTGGTGGAGTGCCAGAGCCCGGTCCCAGCTGCAACGGTGGCAACCCTGGTAGTTCTCATGAAAATGCCAAGTATCGGCACTGGTCTGTGCATCCCTAAAAAAAATAAAAAAACAGCTTGTGCTGCAATATTCACCTTCAATCCAGAAATCATCACTGCAGTACTTTTTTTCTCTGCCTCCAGCATCATTTAACCCAGCTCCTTTGAGCCCAGGCTGTCTTGGACCTGCCCCTGGATGTGACTGGGCAGTAAAAGGCAGCACAGTGGGCATGACTCCCAGAGGTAGAGGCATGATGAGATTTGTAGCTTCAACATAGCTGGATGGCCAAGGTTGCCCCTCCCTGTTCTATTCATATACCGGTAAGTACCTTCGTATCGCGTGGAATGATGTACCAAGCATAGTGTGACGACGGCACCCCGATGAACAAATAAACATATACAATTTCTGTAAGCACAATTAGAGACTCTGCAGAAATGAGAGTCTGCTGCTCTGGAATGGACTGTGTCATGCTGGTAGAAATAAATGTGAAGAAAGCGCTGATAACTATAGGACGCGAGCGCGTCGTCTGTAATTTACTCCATGCTCCACATTATTACCAGTAACAGGATACTTGTGGAGGCAGATTTCATCTCAGTGACTGTGAATGTCTCACAGGCCGGCTGTGCTTTATAAAGACAAGGATGAGTTCTACCGCTGAGCGCTGTAAGGACTCTCCCCGGATCATTTACATCTCTACTAGACACCCCCCCATGTGAAGAAACAGTCACAATAAAAAAAAAAGGAGGCTAAAAGGGAACTCCGGTATAACTGAAAAGCAGGAGATTGTTTTATAACAAGGAAATCTGGAGATGACCTATTACAACCAGTTAACTCCTGTACCATTACCTTGGGTGATTGCCGGCGGGGAAATTAGAGTGTAAGCTCCTCTGGTGCAGAGATTGATGTGACTGGCTCAGTGTTCTCTGTACAGCACTGCGGTATATGTCAGAGCTATATAAATGTATAATAATAGTGTGTGATAGGTAAGGACATTAGAGTGTAAGCTCCTCTGCTAAAATGACTGATGTAAATGGCTCAGTGTTCTCTGTACAGTACTGCGGTATATGTCAGAGCTATATAAATGTATAATAATAGTGTGTGATAGGTGGGGACATTAGAGTGTAAGCTCCCCTGCTAAAAAGACTGATGTGGCTGGCTCAGTGTTCACTGTACGGCACTACAGAATATGTCAGAGCTATATACATGTATAATAATATTATGTGAATGCGGTGAGACATTAGAGTGTGAGCTTCTCTGGTGCAGACACACAAGTGAATTCTCTGTACTCTGTTCTCTGTACAGCACTGTGGAATATGTCAGAGCTATATACTGTGATACAGCCTATGGGTATGATAATGGACCTTCTCCAGTAACTTAGAATTCAGAGAGGGGGGCAGATGGTAAATATAGACAGACTCTATGGACCGAGTGCTCTATAAGATTCATATTTGGAAAGGGGAGGGATGAATTTGAGATGGAAGCCGTCTTCATATAAAAGTGCCTATGTAACCTTCTCCTCTGACACAAGCCCCGTCCTATGGACTGAGCTCACCATACATGTGAGAGGACTGCTATCTGTGCTGGGTTATCATTTGGTGATGTGACTTCCCCGCACATTCATGCCTCGAGCACGCTATACTTTGTGGTTTTCCATGCTGCAGAGGCAGCTCTGATGGCTGATTACATGTGACGAGCCGCAGGGGAGCGTAATGAGTGTTTTCTTTTTATTGGGTCACCCGCTGCTATTCTCAGTCACCGTGCTCCCGGTGTGAGTCTGCTCAGCTTGCCGTACTGAACGCACCACCGTCTGTGATTCTCATTACTGGAGAAGATGAAGTCCAATGGGGAATCTGTGTCACTAAACGCGACTGGATTTCCTCTATACGTGACATTTATGATGAGCTACGAGGACATGACATGGAATAGAATAATGCACTCACTGCTCAATGCTGCTGTATTTCAAGGGACAAGCAATGGTGGGCCAGTTCCCTGAGCTGCAGGAATGAAATGGAAAAAAATGTCTGCACCACACTGTCCAATCATGGTACTGTCTGCACCACACACCGTCCAATCATGGTACTGTCTGCACCACACACCGTCCAATCATGGCACTGTCTGCACCACACACTGTCCAATCATGGCACTGTCTGCACCACACACTGTCCAATCATGGTACTGTCTGCACCACACCTTCCAAATCATGGTACTGTCTGCACCACACCTTCCAAATCATGGCACTGTCTGAACCACACCGTCCAATCATGGCACTGTCTGCACCACACCGTCCAATCATGGCACTGTCTGCACCACACACCCTCCAATCATAGCACTGTCTGCACCACACACCCTCCAATCATAGCACTGTCTGCACCACACACCCTCCAATCATAGCACTGTCTGCACCACACCCCCTCCAATCATAGCACTGTCTGCACCACACCCCCTCCAATCATAGCACTGTCTGCACCACACCCCCTCCAATCATAGCACTGTCTGCACCACACCCCCTCCAATCAT